>NW_019214263.1:0-27418 GCF_002532875.2 Varroa jacobsoni
CTAACAAGCCCTGAATTACTGTGACTGATGTATGGCTGGGGCGATAGGGCCTAGGTTGCTGTACGTCTAATTCTATCGTGCAGTTGCACATACTCTGAAACCCTGTTGCAGTAATTACCTTAATTCGTGTTGAGCATTACTGTTTTCATCACCATTGGTGTCCTCTGTATATAGTATAGAAGTTCTGATATTTCGCTGTAGAAGCGCGAAGTAACCCACTTAATAGTTTAAATGAAGCACCGCGTTTACTAGCTTATATACTAAGTTATAGTGTTGTCAATTCAAATAATTCGTTTTTGGCTTATATTATGATGGCAAGTCTGTTTTTTACTTTTCAATAATATGATTACAGTATCATGTAAAAAAAAAATTATGCGTTTTTTTCAACAGGCGGTTTAGTTACCTAGAATAGATAGTTATCAGTTGAGAACTGCTTAACAACACAGCTTGGGATATATTTGCTTGGAACACTGAAACAAAACAAAGTTGCTTTGTGATCGGTACAAAATTATTGTTGATTAATGTAGCATTACCGTAAGAGTATAATCACTCTCACTTTTCGGCCTTTTAGGTAAGATATATATATCTATAAAAGTATTTACAAGATGGTCATTGTCTATTAGGATTCGCTTATCGAATTGGTTCACTTAGACCAATTTCGTTAGAGTATCGTAAAAATTAGCACGCTAACTTCTACAATCGTTTGTATTCTTAACTGCCTTAAGCTCTGATTGTGTGTACACACGAACACAGGCGGGAAGATGTTTCTCACAACAGAAAAAAACAACGATGTGCAAAGAACAAACGCTTACAAGCTGTCCATGTTTATTGATGTTCACGGATAACAACTGTGTAATTGCTTAAACTGTTGTAATAACTTATTGCCAAAGACTAAGTATAGGCTGTCCTCTATAGGAAAACGCTGTCTGTGGAGTTCCCTAAAGGAATCAAGTGCCCGCGTAGATGCCCAATCGCGGAGAATTATGTACGTTAGAGACAAGCAATACAAAATCGCAGTGTTCATGTGCATATAGGATGGGTGCTACCAATGATTCAGTTACATCTCCCCACCTCGTTATATGAGTAGTTATACCGTTCGAATGAAGCGCCATCTGAACAACATATGCGTAGCAGACATCGCTGCAGATAACCCGGAAAATTCAGGCGCTAGGCTAAGGGAGGATATTGTACTACATGATATTGGTCGATGTTTGTTTTACTTGGTCTGTCTATTATGTTATAATATGGCTAGAAACCAAAACAAGCTAACCAAAACTCAGTACATTAAGAACTAAACAACTTCCTAAGTTATGCAACCTTTTGAAACTCGACTGAGCTATGAGACACAATATTTATTCTACTAAGTCTAAAGAAGGTGGCCGAGGAGCCTCGGAGTGTAAGCTTTCAAGGTCTGCTTGCACCTAAGGATACATAGAGCAGTAAATTTATGGTGCGTATCGATCGAATACTGCTCATGTTCGATTTGAAATTGGCGCGGCAGCAAATTCCCTAGGAGAATTAGTCCCCACCACCAAGCTTCCAGTAAGGGTTAGTCCATTAGTGTTGTGTAACTGCAAAGATGGCGACCTCCGCTTGTCGGGGAAGGGGAACCGCAGTACTTGAGTTCCATCTCTAAAACGGTCTTTTATTTGTACGTTGTTTTAGTTGGTTCTTGGCAATAATAAATCAATATACCGCCGAGTGATCAAATGAGTGCCTTTGTGTAACGCTATGGGGCCATGGGTTCTATGCTAACAAGTAACAATACTAATAACAATAATAAACAAGACTAAGACGGGGCGGGCTAGCCTTGTAGCCGACTCAGAATGTGGCAGTGTTGATAGTGCAGCTGTGGAAAGCGCCGTGGACCATCGAAGTGATCCCAGAGTAGATCACTGCACTCAGGCAAGTCCTGAAAGCACAGTCTGTTGAGATTGTTGGACGTTTTTGTGCTCTTCTTATATAGCCTCAGTGCCCAGTCGGACACCCACTTTTCAGCGGTAGGAGCCTACACGAAGTACCCGTGAGGTTCACATTAACTTCCTAAACAAGTGTAACCGCAGTGTCCGTGCATCATGTCTTCAAAGACTCCGGGAAGTAAACAGGCCGCGGGTTCTGCACGCATGAGCCTTCGGCGCAAAAGTGTCGGCAATGGGAATTCTACTAAAAAACCTGCTATTAGATGCGTATTAGTGTCCGTATCAGGTATGAGTGCATCAGCATTATCAAACGAAATCATTTGTATGATATTTTGTAGCAGTTTAGTTCTATACCAGTTAATTTGTCTATTTTTTCCGTACAGGTTAGTTGTCATATGTTTATTTTTATATTCATTTTTTTTGGTTTCAGTAGACATAGAACACATTTAAGCATCCTTGAAAACAAAAAAAAAAGCTTTAAATTATTTTATTTTTTTAGAACACTAAACAAAGCACATTTACAAATTTATGAGAATATTAAGATGACTCTTGTGATCTGCAATAAATTTGAGATATCAACGATAGGATTACGGTCAAGTTTCGCACGATTTTCAATATGTTATTATGCTAATAACTCGTTCAAAATTTAGGTTTATCCTGCACTACAAGGTTGAATAAATATAATAAGGTTACTATTTTAAAAATTGTCAAACTATTTCTGCCATTTTCTTACGCCGGGTGATGGGTGAACCTTTGTGTTTAGAGAGTGTTATATTTCGTCTTTAGAGCTCATTTGTAATTCTGATTCCATTTACTATAATTATTAATGTTTCTGGCCTTTCTGTGTATGTAGTGAGTCGAATGTGTGGCCACTTGTAATTGCTCTTAATGAAATGCTAAAATTTAGCAAATTCTCGTCACCTATACTCCAAGTTAGCAAATAAACTATTTGTACAATATCATTATTTCAAATCACTTCGTGACTTTTGCTGTCCTCTTAGAACCACATGAGACCCAAAAGAATATATCACCACATACTAATTGATACCGACTTATTCACCCAAGAAACTGAATCACTCAGTCCAAGATCTTGTTAGCTTCCGCCGGGATCATTGAATTTAAATATATGGGTGGTAGAAATAATATTGCCGGTCTTAAAACTAAAATTAAAGTAAGTGTTTTTTTACTCTTGAAACAACATTGCTGAACTATATATTCGCTATTTTGATCAATGACCTTCTTCCATTTTCGTAGTAACACTTTAATTCCTGTAAAATTTCTGTGATTTCTGGGCGAAAAATTGTGACGAGAAATTTTTAACCCCTTCTATTGTAACTATATTAACGCTATTAAAGGGGTGTTACAGAGACAGAAACAGATAATATTCTGACAATACAAGATCCGTGCTATATATATAATAAACATGACCGTCTAAATTCTCTCTAGTTTTGCCGAATAGCTAAATATGTATGTGGTAAAGTTTAAGCGGACGTTTGCAGAAATTTTACTCACCTGTCTGAATACCGGCGTTCCAACATCTCGAATCTCGACTTTCAAGTGACGCCAGCACGACTCATATTACCTAAGATTTGTGAAAGCCATCTGGCTAGAAAAATCGTCAGTATTTTTTGGACTACTTTATATTTTGCTGAGTTCTAGCACATAGAGTTCACACAGTTCACCCGTTCTAGCACACAGAGAATAGAGGGTAACAGCGCGCGTTTCATAGGTGCAAACCTTGGGCGTATTTAGGTGATCTTAGAAAACGAAATTGTTACCGAATTACCTGCAACGTTAATGATCACACTTAATTTTATGTGGTTTGAAAATTTTAGATATTATAATTATTTTATTTCGGATGCCGCTTTTTGCAGCAAAACCGAATCGATATTAAAGGTATTTTTTGTTTAAGTTAGGTGATGATTTCTATGACTAACATCTGGCTCGACTGTACTCTGAAAACGGAAAAACCTTTTTGGTATTATAATTCTAAAGGCTATAATGCTAGATAGCTAGTCAAAGAATCTTTTTTTTTCTATCTTTCTCCATATAGAATAAGGAGTTTTCAACCTGCCAGACACGTCTGCTTTTGAGCCATTCTTTTTTATTAATTCTATTAACAGTTAATAGAATTAATTTAATCTTTTTTTTTATCAAGAATTTGTCTTTAATAGTGAGAAAGAATAAACGGTTCTTTACAGTCTCTTATTTCGGGCTGTAAAAATAAATTTATTACTTGGAGGCCATGTTTGCAGGATCCTTCGTCGTGTATAGCGCTTATATATTTTTTTTTCTGTTACTGCTAATAACCTGTCTGATTTAGTTAGCACTTTTCCTGTTATCATCCAGAGCGACCTTGATTTTATTGAGAAGAGGCAGTGTTTTGCTTTAGTCGAAGAGTTACTTACTGCCTTTTTATATTTAATATCTAGCTTTTGAAAATTCTTCTGCAAAAGCTGTTTTACATACAAAATAGGCTTGCGCACAACTATTATAAATCCAGCTTCATTTTTAATATTATAAAGTCCAGTCAACAAATATTTCCTACCGCTCTCATACTCAAGATCTAGGTCGCAATCTTGGAATTTAAAAGGTCTTATAGGCTTTGTAGGTATAGTAAATTATCGAGAAACGTAGTGCCACAATGCCGTTGTATACTTTGTTTGTACCTTCAATTCAGCGTTTAATTACGTATATACTTTACGCAGTGTCTGTTGGGAGAGACAGAAACGAGGGAACCATTAAAGTAAAGAAAGCCGGGTAAGACAGAAAAGAGGAACAAGTGTCCTATATTATGTAATACTGCAAAACCATATGAAGGCATCATAAAGGAAGCGAGGGCCAAATCTGGCAGAATTTACGTTACCTTCTGAAGTCATATATTTCGTTAGGATTTAATAGTTGTGTATTTTTTCATTTAGTTTAAAGCATCGACTATATGTATATAAATTTTATATTATTACCGCTTACTTATGATAATTTCACCAGTTTAAAAGCATCGGCAACTCATTTTAAAGAATTTTTCTCTAAATTTCTAAGTTTCTTAACAATTCATATCAAACGCACCCTATACAATTGGTCTAAATTTGAATTTTTAAGCTGTTAAAAAGCTTTTGTTCCAAAGCAAAATAAAATTTCCAGACAGCGAGTTGTGAACTAAATGGCTGTTCTCAAGCTTGAGAATAGATACACTATCTTATGCGACATTCATTTCGATCTACGTTTATCCCCAGATTGTAGGCTATTCCATTAAGCCTCCTTGTAAAGATTTCTTCTGACCGGAAGATGTTTTGTGGTATGACGTTACTCTTATCACTTCATATCACAAGAGAATTTAGTTCTAACTATAACGAAATGACAGGCCGTTCTGTCAACAATAGAGTTTGTTGAAGAACCGGAACCCACTGTATGCTTGATGCCTACAATCACTTAGAAAATTGGGCGGCGAAAAGGTTCCTGGTCTTGACGCCTTCAAAGGGCATTGGTGTAACTCTAACGATAAAAGACATATACCAGAGATTCTTGTCAGTTAAAAAGCCAGTTAAATTTTTAAAAGCTAGTAAACGTCAGTTAAAATTTTTTGATAAGTTTTTGATAAACTTTTATAACTGATTTTTCGTCGTATCTCGCGTTGGCCTACGGGGATTTTCCAATTCTTCAGAAACCGCATGCGAGCTCACAGTCGCACAAACTATCGAGCAGCCGAGAATATGAATCATCTAGTGCATGCTATTTATGGCACGATGACTTTTTAAAATTATTCTAGTTTGAGCTCTCTTTGGAAAGCGATATTTTAGACTTAGTTATAGCGATGCTATTATTTCATTGTCTACAAAAATAGGCTCTCTCTAGCATTAATTAGCTGTTGGCTAACACAATTCTTTAGAATAGGAATTTTAATTCAAAAACTAGTGGAATTTACTTGAGGGATCTTGTAACGTCGCGTAGATAATTTGGTTTTAGAAACCCAATGTTTTCTTAGTAAATTTAATTGATTTAAATTGGAGGTACGAAAAGTTATATGAAACACACTCATTTTAAAACATCTTGTTTATTTAATTGTTAATATGCCTGTTATGTAACGTTTGGTTATTGTATTATCGAGTAAAACAACACTATTTTATATACCTGAATTTAATACGATTTTATATATTTGATAATGCTTATATTTCATATTGTTCGCAACATCTATTACATATTTAAGTAGTCTCAATCATTTCTTAATTCGAAGTTCTCTTGGTTTACTATTTTAAAAAGAAGACCATAAAGGCTCCAATATAGCGGGACATTAAGTGATATCTTAGTTTTTTACTTCATTATTACAATTACAAAGTTAGTTCCCATATTCTTCAACTTTTAACTACATAGGTGACGTTATATAATTTTGTAAAATTTGCTAAGTGTTTTACTACTTACGCTCTTAGCTATTTGTATTCTAGTTTCCCATAGAGGTCTACTCCCTTCTGGTACTAGATAGCTGCTCTCTCCTTAACTTTATTGAATAACTGGCGGTTCAGAAAAATCAATGCATTCTGTGAACTCTCGATGCCTCGTACGTAACTACAGTATTTCTAAATTTCTAAAATGTTTGAATCTACCCCCAAAATAATAATTTTGATCCGTTCAGTTAAGCTTTTTATGTTTAGCTATGCAGAACTCTCTAAATACTGTACTCATGCAAAGATTCCGATTTTTACTTTTGCTCGTAAGATCCGTGCGCATTCTTATTTAAAAATTCAGAGTGAAACGGATTATTTTATGACCTCAGGGCTGCCCGGCAATCGATTTTTGCATATTATTAAGTACTAAAGAAGAGCGGCTTGCCGGTGCCTTTATGGCTTCTAGCAAAGCGTTGGATATAAGAACCCGCACTGCTACAACTATCAGTTGAAATACATTTAAAAGAATTCGTATACCTAAATGGGGTACCTTAGAACCTGGGGGGCTAACCCGAGCAGTTGACCAATTTCTTATTTCAGCCTATATTGAAATAGATATTATATATATATGAAAAAACAAATTGTCTTTATTATATAATCGGCAGCCGACATCATTTTTATTGGGGGGCTTCTCTGTTTAGTTATCTGGTTGGAAACGTATTTTCCGCTGCATCCTATTCATATTAAGTAAAATCTGCAGATGTTGGCTTCTTTTACACCTAAAACGTGCATCCAAACTTAAGGTATTCAAAAATTTTCACAGATGTCTGGTTTATGCATATCCATCTTACATTTATCTCATGAGTTGTTGGCAGTTCGTTGGAAATCAGAGACTCTGACCCTTTCTCTCTAGATAGGTGCTTAGTCTAACTTTGAGGCCCCTTATCAGCTCATCCAATAAGGACTATTGCATTTCGCATATATTTTCTATATTGAACTTAAAAGGATTATGTGCGCAGTGTATGTTCAGAACTTTTGATCACTACGCAAAGTTAGCCAAGGCCAACTAGTTATAGTTCTATGAAAATAGATTGAAGTTATGCCATGCATCTATTCGACTTCACTTGTCACGCAACATCACATCATAGTGGAACTCTGTATTGTACTGAGAAAATACTTGAACGGTCTTCAAGCAGCTTCTTGTAAATCAACTTAATTCTTCGGGTTAAAGGTAAGAAAGGGTGAGGGGCGTAAAACCTTAACAGGAGCTAGGATCTCGTGTATGTAGAATACAGAACACTATGAACTAAGAAAACGTGAGAAAAACAGAATCATTCTAGGATGCGAAGCAGTGTTGTACCGTGCACAGCTTGAAAAAAGTCCCTGGAAATATATTGTCATGGACAAGGAAGAGCTGCGATAAGTCAGCGGGATGACGAAATAGCTGATTTGGCCTATTTCAGTAAATGTGTCTAGTACTGTATATTTGTTGTCTAGTATATCGATGAATATTGGCTAATGAATATTCATGAGTCAAATATTTTGCGAAATTTGAGAGACCTGGATCTTGAGTCTACAGTCGAATAGGCATACTTAAGACAATGTTAAAAAATCTTTGCACGAGAACCGCCGACAGCACACGATGAGTCTACGAATGAAGCGATATCTTCTTACGAATAAAGCTTCATAAAACCTGGCAAATTACTCCTGACCGTAATGAATATAACAAGCGTTTTTCTTTTGAACCCCATGCGGAAGGTAGGAAACTTGCATATAGTCAAGAAAGTTGAATGTGAATTTTTCAGATTTTTTTCAAACTGTTTAAAGTGGAAAAGAACCGATATTAATTGATAAAGGCATCCTGCTAAAGCTTCTTGGAAGTCAAATTCTTGGATGTCCTATAGACATATTCTTTTGCTCGCCTTTTGCTAAGCATTGCCAGTATGTGGCCCGGAGGCAGAGTCTGGGCCAAGGTAGAGAATTATTTTCATTAGGTGTCATAAAACACGACTTTTTCGTCGCAGCATGAGGGTCGTCGTAACTGGTGCAACGAATTTTTGAAAGAGTTCTATTTTCCTCACGAGATTCTGTTACAAGGTCTCGATGATCTCTTCCTTTGAGTAATGAATTTTAAAATACAAGGCTTATCAGACCTCATATTTATGCAACCCTAGTACCGTAAGCTTCTAGACAAAGTTGGAACGCAGTGAAAGATCAAATGCTAATAAGCGTTATTGGTCCGATATGAAAATATGAAGACCGGTAATAAGCTTGTAACGTCATCTAAATGCTCTTGACGAACTGTTTGACAATTACTTTTATGTTGACACAAAAAAAAATCTTTTAATTTTGTTATTGTTTAGCTCTATGGCAATAGTTGGTAGCAAATTCTTAGTGTACTCAGATCGATTCATACCAATATGTATTACCCTAGCGTCACCACGCCAAACAGTTTTTGCGTTAAAAAAGACTTTTAGCGGGGTGACATCTGCCTTTGTCGTCGTGCGGAGACGAACGTACTACATAAATAGCAATAAATATATTTCATGGGTTATAAAAAAAAGAATGATACCGCAAGCTGGTTTTGCATAGAGCACGCTTTCAAACTCGGACAATTTTTCCGGAATATCACATTATTTGATCAGAGGGTTCTCATTATAAAATGTGGCAAATACTCTCATACTTTCGGATGACGCTATTTGGTAACACTACGGCATTTCACAACATTTTTTTTTCTTCCATTTGAGATGCACTTGTACTCTTTGAACTCTAAGATCGTTTACTCGGATGTCAACAATCGGGATTTTACTAGACGAGTTGCAATGAGTTATCAAAAATAAAAAAATTCGGGTAATTTATTAAAGGGTGTCCTATAATTTTAGTGTGAACAAAAAATAGATGCAGATACATTTGCTTTTCTTAACTCTCACCTTAGAAATTGTCCGTCTTCGTACCGAAAGGGGACTTGTAGTGCAAAAGTGTAATTTTCCGCAATTATTGCACACGGTGACATCGGTGGGTGGACGCAATTGAATTGGCGGAACATAACTCAAAAACAAACGTAAAGCTGCGCAGGTGCCTAGTCAATAGTCCAATACAGTTGTTTTCTCGTACAGTTATAAGCCCTGGTTACTTAGTAACTTTTGAGTGTACGTTCAATAGTAGAGGGAAATGATGAGAAAATTTTGCAGCCAGAACTAGTAGTTAGAGGTAAACCACTCTCAGTGGACAACAACGTTAGACCTCACATTGAAAGAATTACGATAACAAAGGAGCAAAAGTTCACTTCAGAGATCACAACAAGAGTGACGTAATACATTAGAGCGTTTAGTATGAGATGTGACAAAGTGTACGTTTCAAACTTTTTTTTACAAGAATAGTTCGTCTATTTTCAATTGAGATATGCACTATTATCATCTATGATCTCATCTCATTCATCTACGTCTTATTTATATTTAAAAGTCTAAGGTACGAAATCCTACAAAGTTTTAAAGAGTGATTTTGACATCATGCTGATATATGAGAGATTTTCGTTTCATTCGGGGTTGAGATTTTGAAGAAAAATATAATTTATTTTCTTGTGTCGGGTGGGTATGGTGAATGACACCACGCCTTCTGTAACTCTCTCGTTTTTCCTACCGTGATTCTTGTAATGGGAGATCGAATAGGATCATGCAGTAGGAAAAGCTTAGCTCTATGCACTAATCGTGCCCGCTTAATGCGGAGTTTAAAAAAACTTCGGTCGTTGGAAGTACACTTCAGCCGTAAACGCCCAACAGGATTTATGAAGCTGTGGTGAATAATATCTACATTATATCACCAAAAGTGTAACTTATGCTTTTGGCTATACCTTTGCTTTATGGTAATGTCTCGGCGGATCTATTTCGTAACTGTCTTCGATTATCATAGAAAACTTGTTCTTTATTACGAGTCACAACCTGGTGCAATAATAGGCCACGATTATGAAGCGAGAACAAATTAAAGCGAACCTCTGTACGCTTCCGTTTTTTATCTCTATTCAAATCATGCGGCATTTACATGTCATTTTTACATTATTGGTTTGACCACCAGAAAATAAAAAGGTGAAGAAATATGGTATTTTCATAAATTAAACTTGAGTACTTGAATGCATGTTTCAGCTGCCACTACGGCGCTTAAGGCTTCGTTATCAATTTTTGCGTAGAGGCCTCCATATGATACATTTACAAATCCAAATATCCGCATAATTTTTGGAACCAACGGCTAACAGTATTTCAAGCAGCAGATCCTGTGCCGAATACAAGGTTTGCATAACGACCTGTCTTCGCCGCCATAGTTCCAAGGTAGAACACATAGTTGAGAATTACGTAAATTTTTTTATTTTCTATAGCTCACTGCAACTAGCCTGATAAAAGACTCAAGGGCGGTATTTAAAGGAAGGGTCTCATATGTTGAAGAATATAAGTACACTTTGAAAACAAAAAAAAAATATCGTAAAGTGTCGCTTTACATAAAATATTTGAAAATAAAGCTACATTTAGCGCCATTTTTGCATATGAAACAAATATATGCGGTAACGTGCAATACTACCTCAAAGTAAACACGTAATCAACATTTAAAAGAACACATTGGCTGAGCTCAGTGCTCCTGATCGAGTTTCTTATCGGTACAGTCCATCTGCTTGAAAGTCACCGTGTCACATGTGAAACACACCCAAGAATCATTAAATTTCAGCTGCGAATACTGTTATGCCGTTCACTTCGCTGACGAACTTGTTCATTTTTCAAATGAAGAAAACTTCGTCAGCGCTGTTTTTCCATATGACGAATTAAGCATGGGCCGCCCTGATTTCTAAACGTGCTAACTCAGCTACGTGCCAATAAACATTTACCCCAAAAAAGAACCTATGTTTCGTTATTACATAATTAAATCTTTGCTTTGAAAATGCATTTCACTGCTGGTACGACTTATCGTAAGATTGATTTAGCACTACATCCGACACAACAGGTCAAAGGTGAAATCAAGCCTCCCTAATGAGGCCAAATGTACGTTATAGATTCTGATGACGCTGAAAGACCGGACAATTCCTTTGCTAGAGCACCAAAAGTAATTTAATACAAGCCTTCAGTTTGTTAATAAAAGTTAAATGATGGTTTGAAGATGGGGAACCGCATTCACTATGCAAAAGGGAGCTGACTTTGGGAGTTTTAGCGTTCCAATGAGCAATGAAGTATGCGCTGTTTTCACCTTGAATGCGGACCGGAACGTTATACGAAAGGGCCGTGCTCGCACTCTTAAAGAAAGATATAACAGTCACCCTTGCATAGATCGTCGCTAGATTATTAACAGAATACAAGATCTAAACTCGCCATAGATCCATTAAATCCAGTCTATGATTGGATCTTATTAAACACAAACTTCTTCTACAAAGCGACAGTTCTTATACATAACCCTAAATCGAGGTGCTTGGCTCCTTTCTCGTACTTCCTTGAATAGTTTTGACATTTCTCTACTCGAGCGATCTGAGGCAATCCTTGATATGTCCGGTTTTGTATTAAACCTATTTCATAGTATCTTTATACAGGGCCGTTTTCAGTGTTTAGAGTTCAGTACGAACGGTGTGCGAAGTTTCCCTAGCGTAGCGAGAAGTAAGTGTGATTTCGGGTTGACTCACAGCTATCCTCCTAAGCGGAAAATTTAAGTTCTCTCGATGTCACTTCAAAAATCCCTAAAATTGTCTCGCTAGACTTGAGTGGAGGTTTGCGAAGCAGACGTTTGAAACGGCAGGCTAGCCCTTATAGTGTAGAGATGCAGGTGTTTAATGCCCATGTCTGAGTGCGTTACCACAGTAGTTAGCAAACATAATGCCACACTGGTTCAAATTTTAACGTTAACAACAATTATTACCATAAATTAATAATTAGAAAAATAAAGACCTAAGGAAAATAGGAAATTATTACGAGAACTAATAACTGCTTATGTCGTTCCTATATAGCTTCAATTTGTATTGAAGAAATTCTAATAAACTCCAGCAAAACCCACTCTGGTTGGAGTCTCAATGGAAACATGTCCTTGATGCTATACCTAAATAAAGGTGATTCCGACGGCTCGTGCACTTAGAAAAAAGGCTGAAAAATTTTTATTAATGCTTTGCCATAATCCATCAACTTGTCAACCTGGAATAACGATCATATCAAATGCAAACTTTACCAACGTTGTGTGGCACTTACGTCAGCAGTTCACGCATTAAAATTACACTGTGTGCCTACGTGGCCTCTTATTCGGTTTGGCAAAGAATCCCGGCGAGAATTTAATTCATAAGAGATATTTCACAATCTGCAGCCAAAATCTCTATTAGTTTAAAGTCAAATTGCGAAATTAACCGATGTTTAGATATTCAAAGGTTGTTCTGTCGCTTTTTCCTTAATTTTCAAGAGGCGATTGTTATCACTATCACGCCTTATCTAGAGTCAAGAACTAAAAAAGAGCTCATATGTCACCTCTCAAAGCCACAAACAAATTTCGTTAGAAGTTATAAATGTTCATTTAAATATTCTACGCATTTTTATTTATGCACACTAAAAGTTATGTATTAAGTTATCTGGAGAGTAATGGTGATATCTTTTACTTCGCAGAAAACCGAGCACTCAAATCTTAGAAACATACACATTTATTAAATGGTCGTCGCAACTTTACATGATCTTATTTTAATTTCTTATTTCATAGTCAAATGTACTTTTACCAATTTCATTTTCCAGTAATGACAATTAAATCATAAAGTCATATTGAGTCAGTGAGCTGAATAATAAAGAGATCTTTGTTGACCGCCTTAAGCATTTCCCGGTTTATAAAACGTTTTGAGTTCCCCCACAGTTCATCCAGTTAAACAGCGGAAAGAACAATCAACATACAATCTTCAAGCTGGCGCTCGAGTTCCTTCAGCGAGGGATCGGTTTTCATACGGCTGCGTCACCATCAAAGTAATTGACTAAATCTCTCGCTTAATCTTTGTTAGTTCAGCTGGTGCAAATGCGATAGCTTAAACATCTTATCGTCATATGTACCCTCTGCAAGAATTATGTTTCCCTCTGTAATAAACATTTGCAAAAAGTTGTAAAGATTCAATTGTAGATTGCCTATTGGGTCCTCAAGAAAGAGCTTTCTTTCTTTCAGTTGGGTAAGTATGCAATAAGAAGCCTTATTCTCTCATAAAAAGTAAAAAGCAACAAAAAAAGGAAAACTATCTTTATGCAACTTATGGAGCATCCTGAATCCTGGTTTTTAATAAAATTCGATTGATTCAAAATGCCCGATGAGTCTCGATGGTTGGTAGGCCGTTGTTTCGATCACTTAATGAGTTATGATTGATGAGATATGTGAAGGTTCCCATTTATCTTAAACGGTCAATCTGATTTCGAATCGTAAGATCGTAGGCAAACAGCAGGAGAATGAAAGAAAAAGCAGACGTTCAGGAGAGAGGCCATTACCTTTCAAACGATTTAATAAGAACTTTTGAAAGCCTAGCTTAAATGCCAATTAAATTTTACTTCTTACCTGGACCCGAGCTTTATTTATGAGAGAGTGGACTCCCAAAGTTTACAACTACAGTCTCCTTTCATCATAGTCCAGCCAATTTTGGAAAACTTCTCTGAGATAGGCGCTGCTCCAAAGGCTAGGGATATTTACCCAGCTGACCTTTTAAATTGTTATTTCAAGAATAAGGAGTTAAAACGTTTTGGGTCTAATAGAAGAAATTGTTTCACTATCATTGGCAGATCTAAAAATGTTTGTTTATTAAACTAAACATGGCCTCATTCCCTTTCCAGTACTTTATATTAGTTAACACTTGCTATTCATGGCTTCATTAACTGGTGTGTCTCTCGGGCACAGTAGCCTTTTAACCGGTCAAATCGCTTAAGAGATGTGGAGTAAAATAAATCGAGCTTATTTACCTCTTTACGAGTGCTTGTTTCCTATTCTATAAAACGATATATTCTATAAAGAAGTTATGTGAGTTCGAGACGAAAACCGCGTGTTTGTGAACTTGACGACCTACCTAGGAGGTTACCGGAGTATCCAAAATCGATAGCGGCATATCTTATACGAAAGAACTATTGATAAATAACTTTACAGAGTTGAAGTAATAGTAATTACACATTACAAATGATCGAAGGGGTGTTATCATTCTTGTTTCAATTGCAAACAAGCAAATACGTGAAAGTTAATGGAAAGCACTAAAATAGTTATTATTTTTACTTTAAATGCGCCTAATAAAACTTGAACTAATAATACGTATTGTTTTGTGTTGCTCGTTACGACTTAGGTTGTTCGACTGCATCGTCGAGTAGTGGAGGCCAAGGTAGCAGTATGAGTTCCGGGACCCGAAGCGTACGCAGTAATGTTTCGGAGGAAAGAATTGAACCCCCGTATGAAGAAAGGCTTCCACAATCGTCCTCAAATTCACTCGAGTATTACCCAAGTTCGAGAGTTACGGCCAATCTAGCTTCATTGAGCACAAGCACAAATAACGCCAGTGCAACGGGCAATGCAGCCGCCTCTTTGACTGCTGCTCAACAGCAGCAGCCGCCGCCGCATGACAATGAACACAGCAACAGCCCTAGCGTCAACCAACAACACCATCTTCCAGGTATATACCAACGTGTCTGTCTCATGCTTTTCCTTCAGACTCAGATTATTATACATAAACATATATACGAAATGCGCGATCAGCCTTTTGTTGTGGCATTATTTCTATCGGCTCTTAGAAACGAAAATAAATTTGTTGTTAATGGCTCGACTCGATCCAGATCTTTCTAAAGCTTTCTGGATAACTCGATATTTATGTGTGCTAACAGCTTATCTATACATATATAGTATTTTTGTATGTAATGTCTTTCTATTATGCTGGTATTACAGTCGTTAATATCCTGACAATCTTTTCTAAAAACCTGAGGGTTCCGAGAAGAATTTTTAGTACAAATAAGTTTAACCAATATTTTAGCGCCCTTCTTCTATTGCTGACTAACATGCGAGTTTACAGATGTGGATTCTGCAGATAACTTCTTTAACGATACCCTGCATAATATTCCTGATATGTATATAAACGATATAAACTGGTAGATGGAAAATTTTACTTTTAATAAACGGGTCAACCCTGGAAATTTTTCGGCTGAGCTTCGTCGCTCCAGGCGTATTTCTGATGAGCTAATAAAAAGATATGTCCGTCATAAGATCGATTAATAATGTAATAACGTAAGAATACATATTACGAAGCATTCATGAAGTATAGATTAATTGTCAATCAAGACTGCCTCAGAAAGGTTGGAGCACTATGTTTTACGCTGATGCTAAGTTGTAGTAACGTCATATCAGCGAATTCTGCGGCCGTTGTATGAAGATTTGTTCATTAAGTTCTATGAAATCTGATGGTATTACTTTTGAAGGTTATAATGAAATAACTAAGTTATTTACGTTCTTTATCGCTGTAGCACTGAGCAACAGCTCAGCAATGTTCCGTATGTCTCGACGTCCTTCCCAGAACGCTTCCTTCTGCTTTCTTCTCATTTTTTTTGCCTGTTACCGAAAAACTAGCTTTAGCATTTGCCATGCTTATAAAAGCGGATTTCGCTGGCCTGCTCATCGCATTTAAAATCTCCCAGCAAACATTGTATGTAATTGTCCATGCTGATACATATTTACTTAACTTCAGACTTCTATTTTTTAGTGCCCTCAAGTATGAAGAATGATTGACGTTAGAAGCGGCTGTGATACACCTTTCCGTAAAGTTTTCAAAACGAAATGTATTCTTTTTAGTATTTCTCATACTCCATAAACATATGTCAGTCGAACTTTGAAAGTGTCTTGGTTTAACATTCGAGCCAAAATTAAAATGGACTAATCATTTTTTTTGAATATGCCTAAAATGTGCTAACTGCGCTATATTCGTGCTAGGGAGTTATCCTAACACTTATTATTGTGCTTATATTGCGTTTTTAGAAATTTTTTTATCATGAAGTTCTCACTGTTTTATAGTTACACGCGCTCCCAGTATTCTGCATAAAATAATGGACATATCTAGTATGAACCGAATTATAGATGGCGCTCGACCAAGTATACTGAAATGAACTAAATCAAATAGTTTCAACATTTAAGTCCAATTGGAAAGCATTCAAGTGAGGTATTACTTCTTCTAGTCTTTTACACGTTATTAAAGAATCATGATACGAATCATCACGTTAGTAAAGAAACTGATAATAAACAATGTAATATAGTTGAGAGCATGAGTATTTTGTTGTACCGCCTTTTACAGTGATAACTGCCGCCATACTTCGAAAAATGTTTGTGATATAGCTTTTGGCAGTCACGGTTATGGGTGGACCATGCTACCACACGTTAGTAATTTCTTTACGATGATGTGGAACTGCTGTTATTACTTGTCCTACGCGAACCCGTAACATGATGAACTTTTATAAGTTCTAATGCAATTGACATTTACTGAGTCAGCAGATCACGGTAAGACCTGGACATGACGTAGTTTCCATCAGGGAACCATTTCCGTACCTAAAGTAGCGTCTTGCTCTCAATAACCTCAGCATATTCCTACTGCTCTAGATTTCCTTGTGCAAAATGCATGATCTTAGTATTTTTGCCAGAATCGTAGATTAAATCATAACCTTTGATGAGTATTTGATATTCGGCACGACGGGATTTTCGAAAAACTTTTTGCCAAATTCTCTAAAGACATAATGGGCATTTCTCCAGTGAATCTTAAAGTAAGGTTCGTTTAAAAAACAGACCTTTTCGTAGTTGTCAATGGTCCGACTTCTGACTGGGTTTGTCCAGTGAAGACGGGTTCGTTTCATTCGAATACTTAACCGAAGTTTCTTAGCAGGTTCATTAGCCTCCTTGACTTAGCGGTGAAGCGTATTTTCGACACGGTGAGTCTATGGTCTCCTAATCTTTGACGGAAGACATTATAAAAGATGAAACTACCTTTTTGGAGTTCATAAAAATCACGCGATGTTCCCGCTTCGTATTATACTTTTTTCCATTTTTATTACCGATTTTACGCGAAGACAGCGATAGGTTTTCCCCCAGTTTCGTAGCAACGTTGGTGACTGCATGCAAGGAAACATGAGACATTTAAGCACTTTCGCGACTTCAGACAATTCGCAGTTTTGTGGACTTCTGTTAATCAACGCCTTCTATTCCTCAGTGACACCTGTTCCTCTCCCCATTTCGATACTACGTACAGGAACACGCAAGACGTAAGATAACGCTCACTCAGACACAGTTACTTAGTTGTTCAGCGCCGGCAACAGTCGTGTTAGATGGTGAATAAAATAGTACATGATATCAGCACGAAATGTGAATGCTAGACTTGCGGAAATTTAATTAAAGCGATCTGTCACGCCTGCACTCGCTGAAATAGGATATGTCAGTTTTACATATAAAATCGTTTGTCAGCAGTTTGAAAATGTGTGCCGATATCCTTTTCGACTGTAAAGTAATATAGTGCATCTTTTATAAGCTAAAATATTTTGCCTCAGAGCGTCACAGTTGTCCTTAAAAGTTATAACTATTTGATTGAGTTTGAGTCTATTTAATTGAGCAGCGACTGTGCATCTTAGTTTCAACGCCGCCAGTATTCTAAATAAGTATAGCGTGCTGCAAGCTCAATCAGTTGAGTGCAGAAACCAGGCGGTGAATTTAAAACCTCCTTGTCGCCTTAGAACCATTGCATTAAAAAAAATATTCTGATTAGAGTTACTGAGATGTATTAGGCATGGCTTACTATAATGTATCCACGCTGTTTTTGTTGTTAATATATGCTAATTATATTAAATGAGACTGCTATGTGATTATTGGTTGTTACTTCAAAGACTTGATGTTTAAATAAAATTTATTAGAAATAAATTCAATATATTGTGTAATGTGAACTTAATATGTACGGCACGCTTCTTTGAGATCGATTATTAGGGGGTGATAAAGCTCAATAAATACAGCATGTTCTTAATAGAGCTATGGAAATCCGGTATTAATTCTGCAACTAAATGTTAAAATTTATAAAGGATGTGATTTGATAGATGTCACCTTAACAAATATGACTGCGTTAGAAATCTGGCTTGATTAAGGAAGTGAAAATATGCGTGCATAGCAGAATTTTTTCCTTTAATAACCATGTCAATTAGTTGACTAAATTCATGTGACAGTAATAAGCCGAATAATGGGAACTTTTAACTAAGCCCACTTCTATTTCCTGTTTGGAAAATGAAATTTCTCGAAAACCTTCTTGCATGGCTGGAAGTCTTGCTCAAAGCGTTACGCTTGTGTTCTATTTATCATACTAATACTTAAAACTCTAATATAGTTCTCGAGATTCACAAACGAGTGTCAGCCGTGGGCAGTAATAACGGAACGTTTACTGACTTAGTCAAAGATGAACGTAGAACTTGTAAGGTGGCTTTTTTTGTTAGTATTACATCAAGTGCTCAAAATAACGAGCGTTAACCAACAGATACGTTTGATACCCACCAAAAAAGAAATGATTTACGTTTGCAAAGATATCGGAAATATCTGAAGCCAATGAAGAGTACCTCAGTGAAGAAAGACTAACGGAAATTCAAAAAAGTTAAAAACTATCTTTGCAGACGAGACATATCGTTTGTACTAATAAAAAATCAACACTTGCCAGATTAGATAATGATAGTGGTCAAGCAGTAGGCTAATTAATAGCAACCAATTCTACCTTACTTCGTTTAAATAGACACGCATACTAACAAAAGAGTCAGGTGGCCTCACTGCCTGAACTCTTTGAAGATCCGATCTTCTTCGAAATATTCAATATCTTCAAAAACAATCTTCTGTATGTGGCGATAAACGGTCGCTACTGGGTGAATGCGCTGTGATATAAACCGAACTCAAAAATAGAGTATTTTTTAAATTCTGCCAAAATATTTGTTGTCTGGAGCTATTGGTGTACTGGAAAAGGTTCTGAAGTGTATGAAATGGAACAACGATCTTTTAGTATGTCGTACTCTCCTGTTCTGGTTTCGCATCGAAGCCTGGAAATTTATCGGGAGCTGTGTGTTTTGCATTTAGGCCACCATAACCAGTTTTGGCTTATTGAAGAAAATTTAAGAAAATTGTCGGAAGGATACGCTGCGTTACTTATAGCACTGATTAAGGCTTGCAAGCAGTCAGAATTATATGAACTTAATCTGGAAAATGTGGGGCACCCCTGTTCGACGTCAGTCTCACCTTCTCTGGCGGACGATACAGATCGTTCGATGTTCCGTCTGCGGAGACTGTGTGCATCAGACTTTTTGTAGTAAAAATAACGCGAATTATCTCCGCTGTGATAACACTTAAGCAGTTTATCTTAGTCGCGAAGAGTTTCCGTAATAACGCAGTGGTAACGTGTCTGCCTACTAAACTACTACCTACAGAACTGAAAAGATACACATGATAGTTTGAATTCGTCAGCGAGCGTAGGCACACATTGGTTCGTACTGAGAGCGAGTTATCTGTCTAACAGATAAAAATCGAACATAATTCTCGAAATACATTTGTAGCCGCACATAGTGAGTCCTTTAATTTTATATTGGTATGTACCAAGTTTCATCTGTTGGTTTTTTGTAGTTTGAGGTGACCTAAAGTTTGTCACCCGCTAAATATCGTCAGACATAGATTATGTCAAAAAATATTACGTTAGGATCTTTCGCGAGTAAACTTATTTGGCTCATCATTTGACCACCCTCATTGGCATTTGAGTGGTAATAGAGCAGAGCATCCTCACGCGAATACTTCTAAACTTTCAGCAGTAGAGAAAAGTTGTCGAATGGTTGGATTTTAAAGCTGAAAAAGCAAGCATACGGAATTAAAGAGAATCTATTGTTTGGCTTGCAGCTACCACTTGCCTTTAACCAAGTGACTCACTAGCACTAACAAAAAAACAGGCTCTTCTTTACATGCTCATGATCTGCCTTAATTTCTCAACCGATTCAGAATTTATCACACAATTATATATTAGGTTGCTTAATATGAAACGCGATAAGCAATTTCATATATCAAGATAACCTTATTATATAAGAATTCGACATTTCGCGACACTTCGGGATGCCTTTATACTCTTTAAAATCTGATATCTCTCACTCAGATGTTTCACTCAGGCTTTTTGCAGGCGAGTTGTAGTGAGGTCGAGAAGATGAGAAAATTCGAGTTGTTTACGACTATGAGTTTCGCTGAAACTTCAGCGGAGTAAACAGTTTGAACCTGGTGTTCAGTTAAAGTTCTAACACTAATCTCTGGAAAGGCAACTTTGAACTTGAAAGTGAATTTCATGAAACACCCTTAACGAGGTTGAATAAAGAAGAGTTAAGTGCTGTTGCGGAAGCCGGATCATTTCAAAGTGCACAGGCTTAGCACTTAGGTTTGGTATATGTCAAATTAATAGTGAAAGAAGTTGAATAAACTGGTGCTGCATGATTTGAGCAGGAATCAAGCACCGAACGTAGAAACAATTACTTCCGTTTGCTTTCTCGTTACAAATGGAACCAATTCCTGTACCGAATTTCGAATTGCGGTTAAAAGTGTATCTTTCACAAACAGTTGCATCATTAGATGGATGTAACTGGACTGGCGGGCCATTACTCTAAAGCAAAGGTACAGCTGTGAAGCTTGTAACGTTTGGTTAGTAGCCTAGTGTATGTGTTATCTACTACAGCTCCATGAGTCCTGATTCGTCGACTACGGCTAAAACAACTGAAGATGATGAAAAATTCTGCAGTAAGCAGCCAAGACTAATAAACGAAGGTGACCCATCACTCCTTATGCGCGATAATGCACGACCTCACACCGCAGGAGCTGAGCAAAAAAGTTCATGTCAACGTGATTGCCTTTCGAAACTTCATAGACCCTGGACCCCAGGCCTTACTGTAACGAAAAAATAGGTTACCTCTGAATGACCGAAAAATATAGATGATAATAGTGCATACTTCGACTGACACTGAAAGAACTATTCTTAAGAAAAGGTTCGAAATATTAGAGCTCACAATGTTACGTTTTACACAGAACGACCTAATACTTCCATGATACCTACCTAGTCACCTTCTTTCCTCCAATTTTCAACCCTGGTCAGTAAATTAACATCAGCATTTCACCGTGATATTAAGAAAAACCTCCTTCATAACTCTACTGATAATAGAACTCTACAGTTCTATTATCCCCTCAAAGAGCGACAAGCATTTCGAAGTGTCCTGTATACGCTAATACGTCAACATATATCTTAATATAGTCTTTCACTGCGTATAGTTTAAGCATGAACATATATCTAAAGGCTAATAATATATAGCACCTAGGCTCTTGATTTACGCAACCTCAAGCAAGTCTTCAATAGACTGGAGAACACCATAATATTAACAATTAAGTCGTCCTTTCAGATGCACCAGTAGGAGCTTCGGCGTGTGGTCCACTGGGTGCAGTGGGTGCTGTAGCCCCACATCAACCACCGTACGATTTGCGTCGAAAACTCTACGACGGAGGACCTAATTGGGGGGCAACTGTTCCTCGAAAGCGCCAACGGCGCACAGGCAGTTCATCTCCTGAGGAGCCGCTGTGTTTGGATGCACATTGTTCAGAGTTGATGGCTCTTGAACCGGTACTTCCTACGAGTGCGTCAGTAGGCAGCTCCTCTCCACTAGGCCATAATGAAACATCGATTGAAGGTACCGATGTAGAACAGTAGTGTTAGTGATAAATATACGCATTGATGCCTTTTTGTAATTGCCCTTTTCAGAAATTGCAAAGTAAGCCACAAGCAAAATAATGAACCTTTTTAGCCACAAAATAGATATACTGTTAAATGGATTTTCAGATAAACAAACTGAACATACTTTCTGTAAAAGATCTATATTTATTTTTTGAACTCTCAGAAAACTGTAATCTAGCTGAACTGTAGCCATCTACCTTTTCTCTCGAAGTCGTCAATATGTATCAGGATCGAACAGTTCGTATTCTTTAAACTAATGGAAACTGTACTACTAACTTCACCCAGACTTCATAGACAAAGACTTATTTAAAAGATAAATGTATGAAATTCTTCTACATGGAACAATATCATGTAGGCATGATGGGAGCGAACGGCTGCTCGTCCGCAAGTGGTTCGACCGATCCTTCAAATCTTGAAGCGGAGCGGGTAGAGACTGATGTAGCTGAAACGACGACACGTGGCCTTGAAATCACAGAGCTTCCTGACGAATTGCTACTGAATATCGCGTCTTTTTTGTTAGAACAGGATTTATGTCGGCTGGCACAGGTGTGCCGACGTTTTTACGTTATAGGTCAGTTATTTAATATTTAATCGTTCTGTCTTACGTACAGAAATTGCATATAAATATATTTTATACATTTTCACTTGACACCAGCTTATTTTAAAGTTTATCTGAACTAGCATTCCATGGATAATCTTTTTATCAGTCTGTTTCTTCTTCGCCGAAAGGGGCATGTCAAAAATAGCACGTTTGTATTATAGGCGAATCTGACAACCAATGAAGCATTGTGTAATTATTGCTTATCAAAGCAGGTATTGCCTTAGTTCTGCGTACTTGATATGTGTATTTGTTATTCTTGTTTCAAGTCGTGTCGGATTAGACATTTTCTTTTAATATGAAATTCTAAAACCCTACTCAAGGGCTATTTACGGTAAATCAAAGAATTAATGGCTCCTACTATGCCATATTTTAGCGTGCGACACGGAACTCTGGAAACGCCTATATCAAAGTGTATTCGAGTATGAGCTTCCACTAATGATTGGTGGTCCAAGCCAGGGAGGCAGTGCAAGTTTTTACTTCGTCCAACCCGGAGGAAATATTGGGGCTACGAGTGCCCATATTTCCTCTACCAGCGGTTCTGTTTTGCATTTATCTCAACAGCAACCAGCTATTTATCAGCCGGCTGTGCCACCTGTTATTCACGAGGCTGTCGACGGGCATCGTGCAGGAGCCGTAAGCCCTCCCCCAGCCTTGCAGGGCATTTCCACAGGTCCTGGTAAGAAGAAGCACTACATTTATTATTATTGCTACACTCCAAATAATCTTTGCTAATTTAATTAATTATCTAAATGAAAAAATAGTCTAATTAGAAATTATTATGGAAAAAGTGTGAAAATCTGATATTTGAATTCTATATTGACATTGGTTCTTCTATTGTAATCCCCATTGCAATAGTAAGCAATATAATGTCGCGGGAATTACGCTGCACTTCACATAGTACTACGGGCTTTCCACCGTGGATGATTTGTTAGCAAACTAGCAAGAGCATAATTCCCTTGTCAACTGAGATGTGCAGTAAATTCTATGGCTTTTAGATGACTTTTAGACGAAAAAACATGAAGTGTCTGATTATTTTGGACATGAAGGTAAAAAAACTATCTGACAACTATTGATGAATCCTGTGCCACATTTACTAACCATACGGTCGGTTTTGAGCTTGGTTGTTTTAGTTAGCTAACCAGATGAAGCTGGATTTAAACTACCCAAAATATAAGTAATTGTTGTTGGCATCTGTTTGTGTCTAAAAATGAGCTCAAACTCATAATGACTTATATAATAATGCTACATAAAAGTAAAGTGTTTATAAAATGAACCTTGTTTTGGGGCTCACTTTGGACCCGAGGGACAACCTTGCCATATTATTTACTTAACTAAAAGATTATTATAGGTGCCTACCGCGGCTTACAGGTCCTAAACGTATGCTGGTCATGGCTGAATCGATCAATGCCATATCAATTGAAATTTAAAAAGTAATGCTTGTTTATAAATAATTGGGCATTTTTATAATCTTTGCTTCGGAAGTCTCATCCTGATTCTCACAATTGTTTTCCACGGGTCCCTACAAGTGTTAAGTTTGTTTTGAAGCAGTCTTTGAAGAAACTAATCTTTTCATTACATTAGGAACTTCGAATGGTTCTGGAGTGACTCCTGGAATGCTCGTTAAGCCATGGATTTCACCTGAACGGACAACACCTGCGGGATCATCGGCCGAAGTTAGGCCTTCTCATTCAGGCCATCTCGCCGATGCCGGCAATGTTTCGCAAACAAATCATGGTATTGTTTTGCAACCAGTTACGAACATTTACAGTTCGCTGTTCTACCCAATCATTTATCAAGACGTATCACCATAATAAAGGAAGTTGATACTATTTTTCTGTGTCCATTAACTGGTGTTATCTATCGGGAGGTTAATATAGTAGATTATGTAACTAAACCTAGTTTCACCTCGTAATCGCCTTACAATGTGCATAAGCAACTAGGTTTAAATGAGAAACAAATGTACTTTGTAGTGTTGTCACACTTGTGACCTACAAAAATAGGGTTGTAGCTCTAACCGGTAGAGGGCCCTAACATAGAGATATTTTTTTAGGATTACATGCTAATAGCTATCAACTTGGAAACGGAATCTCATCACCATCGTCGTCATCATCATTGTCGTCGTCATCGTTGACACTATCAGGTACCTAACCGTATCCATGGATACGTAACCATGCATTGAATAATCAACTTATATATGTAATACTTTAAAAATGATTAAGTATTATTTAGTCCCGTGTTGAAATATGCTTAGCTTATTTTTTTAAGGTCAATCCAATATGATTCATTTTTGTTGTATGAATCTGACCACAGAAATCAAATATATGAGCAGACCCCCCCCCTCCCTCAACCGAGTCTAATCTTAAGCAGTTTTTATAGTATCCTCCTGCGCTACATCTATTCTAGTTTTAGAATCGAGTAAGATGTTGTTATTTCAGCATGTGGACTAGTGCTAGCGGACAATCCATGGAAGGAGAGCTTCCGGCAGCTTTACAGAGGAGTTCACGTTCGTCCCGGTTGGCAAACAAAGGCTGAATCTAATCCTGAAAGGTTGGTGATTTGGGTTGCACAATTCAGGATGTGCCATAAAAAAAGGTTGAAAAGGCTTATTTAATGCAAAAGTTAGCTGCAGTCACCTGCGAGCTTCAAGGCTACATTTACGTCTAAACTTGCAGGTATAAAGGGAGAACGATAGCGTACTTTGATACAATCGAAAGTGCGTTTGCGTATACGGAAGAAATGGACAGCACTACCAATGGAACTACCTTTGCGCACCAATCGGGCCACCAAGGGCCACATAGCTTAACTGTCTCATCCGGCATTAATAACAGTAGAGACGACGAATCCAGCGGACGTAACGGATGTTTGGGTACTACACCTGAACGATTACATCCACTTATCTTAATTCATAGTGGAAATTACAAGAATGAGTTTTTAGTAGTGGACAGTCCCGTACATATGCTCGGGTGTGGACCCGGCTGGAATCCAGCGGAAACTGTAGTTCTAGAGCGCGACACGGAATCGACAATTACGTTTGTTGAAGGTAGTCGTGGGTCTTATCTCGGCTATGTCACACTACGATTTGCTCCAGAAGTCTGCTCAAATGGTAATAGTATTAATTAAGTAAATGATTGAAGCCTATATTCTCTTAATACGTGGTTACTTTAGTTAAATATATAAAAGGCAGAGAAGTTCTACCGTTTTTTACAAATTTACTACGTTCATCTGAACTTACGTGGTTTCAGTTCCCCATCACAAACACTACTGCTTGGAAATAAATGAAAATTCGGCGCCTATTATTGATCATTGTATTATTCGTTCTCAGTCTGTTGTGGGAGCCGCTGTTTGCGTATCAGGTATGAAAGCATTTTGTAATTAATAAAGTCAACCTCAATATAATGTTTATCGTTACTAATTCACTTCTAATGTTTGCAAATGGTCATACTATGCTTTAATTAACAAAGTATGTTTCAATCATGAAAAAATATTGAATAATAAGTGTCTTTAAGCCTGAGCTAAGGAGCAAGACGATAACCTTTCTTAGATGCTTTTCAGTTGAGTTTATCTTATATAGACGAAAATTATTTTCTTTAAAGCTATGACTTTTCTTTAAAATCGAGGTGCCTAAAATTACATTTTCATTCAAAATTTAAAACACGTATCCCTACAGGAGCAATGTAGTTAGAAAATACTGCATGAGTGGAGTTGTCTGTTATCGAATATGATCAATTTATTCACTTGGTCTTTAATACTAAGTCTCACAAATGTCTCAGCATTAGCAGTAATAGCTATAGTGGATCACACAACAAGCGTTTGACCAGTAAGGACAGTTAGTTATAAATGTAAAAAATATAAAAACTAAATTTGTGATGAGATAGATAAGCCAACCTTAGCATAAAATATATTACTTACGTTATGTTTTATTAGAGGACGTGTTTTTTTGTTGTTTATGCAGAAATAGATTGTTCAACAAATGATGCAACTATGTTAGTCATGCAACTTAGGTTAGGTAGTACGAGTTTATGAAAAATATAAAAGTTTTCGGAGGTATCTTTTCTTGCATTACTTATATCATGATATGTATAACTAAAAACGCCTATTTCAAAACAAAAAAGAAACAGAGAAGGCCCATAAAAAGCTAATTTAGTAAAGGTCGTCGAGAAAAACCCTGAGATGTATATGTATTCACAAAAAAAGTTAACAAACAGGTATTTATAGAGTTCGGCATTCTGATATTGAACTAACCGTTACGTTCATGAACTGAGATTGAACATAAAGGTTGATAGATGCTTTGGTAAAAGACGTCTCGGATAGATACTCCATAATGTTTTAAGAATATTAGTCTGAAAAATAGGAATCGAGTTCCCGTTTGACGTCTGACCAGAAATCTCTTTTGTTTCACCAGGTCACGACGTTATGTCTAAACACATTTGTATAACAAATTGTGCATAGGCCTAGATTCCGTTACCGTGCTCAAAGATAGAAGTGTTTATGCCAAAAATTCGTTTGCTTTAGCATCTTCTTATCGGTCAATTTTGTCGAGAGCTTTTGGAGTTCACGACGAAGAAAATCTCGTGTTTTCATAAAAGAAATTCTTTATGGAAAAGGTGACCGATACATATTGTAGCATTTTGTCAAGATTAAGCTATATCTTTCGATCGCCTAAATCTTATTTCTTCGGATCTATGTTAAGCACGATGTTAAAAAAACTCCCTACTTTTACACCAATTCTATCTAAATTTGTTGTAAAATAAACGTAAAAGTATACGTAAAC
>NW_019214263.1:27518-49466 GCF_002532875.2 Varroa jacobsoni
GTAAAAAAATAAACGTAAGGATTGTGGCAACATTTGCAACAGGAATCGGCGCTGAGCCGACATTACGGCACTGTGACATCTCCGACTGCGAGAACGTAGGGCTGTACATAACAGATCACGCGCAGGGTCTTTATGAAGAAAACGAGATATCTAGGTGAGTGATTGTTTATTTTTATTGAGTGCTGTTTAGAATATTAATATTATTTCTGAAACAAAATTCTGTTTTTATCATGAAATATTCTGTTTTTGAATTTCTTTTATATAACTCGTGTGCTGGAGTAAATACTTGTTTTGCGGTAGAAAATCATATAGGGGTAGTAATCAATTGAAGATAGCATGTTTACATGTTGTTAACTTAATGGAAACACATGTATGTACATTTTATGACGACCATAGCATATCAGTCCTTACTGACGCCTCTGGACATAAGCATCGCTAAACTGAGCAGTTACAAGTTCTGAAAGCTTCGCACCGATTTTATAAACAATTTAACTCCTCTAGAAAAACTAGATTGGCAAACCATTACGCAGTTGCACTGGATGGCATTCTGCATATGGTATATAGAATTCCTATACCCACGGCTAAGTCGATTGTTTTCGCAGTTCGACATAGCATTCAGAATAGGTAGGTGATAGGATTCGAAAGGATATATGGTAGTAACATGCTTGCTTACCAATGAGAGGAGCATATGGTTCCCTCATATGAGAAGTTTCTAGACTGGGCAGTAGCCATTTAAAGCGATACCTAAGAGCAGTACCTGTAGTAAAATTCAAAACAACTAGCTAATTAGAATAAGATCGAAAGCCGAAGGATGATGTTAATATTAATCGTAATAATAATTGAATTTCTTTGTGTTTTTGGCAATACACAGGAATGCGTTAGCTGGAGTGTGGGTAAAAAATCATGCAAACCCGGTTATGCGACGGAACCACATTCATCATGGCCGAGACGTTGGGGTGTTTACGTTCGACAATGGGTTGGGCTATTTTGAAGCAAACGACATTCACAACAACCGGATCGCCGGGTTTGAAGTTAAAGCCGGAGCTAACCCCACAGTTGTCCGGTGCGTACGATAAAATCCTATTAAGACGAACCGGTTTACAAAAAAACTATTTTAATGCCAGGAGGGCATTTTTGTGTTGAAAAATGAGCTTTTTTATGACTAAAATCACCGATTTAAGGGGCTTCAGCTGCCAGCCGAATTTTCTTCTTACGAACGTGTTTATTTTTATAACAGGCATCCCTATATTACTAACACGAATCAGCATGCTAATTCAATAAGACGTATTTATTTCTATATCAATAGTAAAGTAGAATATATAATTCATTCAACAACGTCGACTATATTTTTTAAAATTATAATTCTAATATAAATTTTAGAAATTAATTTTATAATTGAGCGAGATACCTCATGACATTTGTTTCTTATTGTATTTGTTTGTGTTGTATGGCATATTGCCTTTATAGATGTGAAATACACCATGGACAAACTGGTGGGGTGTATGTGCACGAGAATGGGCGAGGCCAGTTTCTCGTCAACAAGATTCATTCTAACAACTTCGCTGGAGTATGGATAACTTCTAACAGCAACCCGACAATACGGCGCAACGATATTTATAATGGTCACCAGGGGGGAGTCTATATCTTTGGAGAAGGTCGTGGCCTAATCGAGCACAATAATATACACGGTAACGCCTTAGCGGGTATACAGATCCGTACAAATTCAGACCCTATTGTACGCCATAACAAAATCCATCACGGGCAACATGGAGGCATTTATGTTCATGAGAAAGGCCAAGGACTCATCGAGGAAAACGAGGTAGGCTTACAATAAATGAAACAAGGTGGATTTATCTTAAATGTTATTGGAAATTACATATTCAATAACATCGAAAAAGTATTTTAATTAGTGCATGAGCTGTTATGCAGGTTGATACCTGTACATATATTATATATGTATATATATATATATATATATAATATAAAAAAAGATATTAAAAAAAGAGAAATATAAATTATGACAACGTAAGTATATGAGAGCAAACAGAATAGATTACAGACTTTTCCGTTGGCACTTATAATTGACGTATTATAGGCACAATGCTGTTAAGGATAACTTTCTTTCTATTTTTCTATTAGTTTGTTACTTTTAATTTTCAGTATTACATATTCGTAAAAAGATATATAAAAGTATTTGCATATTTTAACATGCGATTGATATAGATTTACATCCATGTACAGCTATCAGTGGAGATATCATTCAACCTTTGCGCAAAGCTTGCCCGTTCTGATTTGTATTCAATAAAATTTTATCAATAATTGTTGTACGTTCTATGCTGTCACGTTTGTATTCTAAAAACAGTCTTGCGGTGCTTCTCGATCTGAGGTTTCAAAACCCCAAGCAGATCGGAGCACTCCTTATCTTACCGTATGCGTATGCGGTGCGTGGTTTCCAAAGGGCCACATATACATCAGACTCATTGCACTGATTTGAATCGCGGAGTAGAGGCTTTTTTTAATAAGCTGATTACATGCAAATAAGTCAAAAAAAAAATAAGGGAGGATGTGTAGTTATGCCTTGTTCTTAGTTTAATCGTGGAATGTTAGACAGTGTTTCACACGTTGTTTCACAGTATGAAACAACGACAGAAAGGATGAGCTGTTGGTAAGTTCATTTTTTCTAAATTTTCGTTAAAAGCTTTATACTATATGTACTTCTTTTATTATTATGTGTAGGTGTATGCTAATACTTTGGCGGGTGTATGGATTACAACGGGTAGCACGCCAGTGCTACGGCGGAATCGAATTCATTCTGGAAAGCAGGTGGGCGTCTATTTTTACGATAATGGGCATGGTCGACTTGAAGAAAATGACATTTTCAACCATCTGTACTCCGGCGTTCAAATCCGAACAGGAAGTAACCCAATGATTCGACGGAACAAAATTTGGGGAGGCCAAAATGGCGGAGTTCTTGTCTACAATGGAGGTTTGTAGTTTATACCTGTGCGCTGTGTAACGTTTACATCTAGTTTATTTTATCTTGATTTTCTTTGTATTACCTGTTGTCTGAAGTACCTGCAAGGTTCTACATCTTGTTTTATGATTATTTCATGAATTTAATTGCAACCATTGGTTACCTGTTGCGAAAAAATAGCCTTTTCTTGCAAGTATATATTTTTACAGAGCATAGCGCTCTCCTGGAGAATATTATAAGAAGCGTTTTCTATGTAGACTATAACACCTGAGTAGCGACTAATTTTATTAGTGTGTTTCTAACAATAATTAAGGACCATCAATATTTTGGCGGTCTAACCATATCTGTGAAAACAGCTGGTTGTTCCACATGAATGATGAGTTTGGCAGAAAGTGACGACGGGTTATGAAACATTTAATTGCTGCTAATTCTAACGGAAGTCTGATTAGCGGCCGTATATTAGTGTACCATATGATCTAAAATGTCACTGTACATTACACGTCTGCGCGAATACGATGAACATTCCGCTCTAGATATCGACACAGACGCGAGAAATTGGAAGTTTAAATGTTGGGATTAGCTTCAAAATGTACCTCAATCATCAATCGCAACATTTGTATATTTTACAGCATCAAATAATTCAAAAACGATTTTTCAAAAATAATTTATCAATTTCTAGAAGTATTATGGAAGAAGTAGGAGTATAACAAAATTATACGTTACGATTGGCAGGACTTGGCGTTCTGGAGCACAATGAGATTTTTGATAACGCTATGGCGGGTGTATGGATCAAAACAGATTCTAACCCGACTCTTCGACGAAACAAAATTTACGATGGTCGAGACGGAGGCGTTTGTATTTTCAATGGAGGCAAAGGTGTCCTTGAGGAAAACGACATTTTCCGGAATGCACAGGTACACATGTCACATGATTTTAATCAAGAGCACAGTCGAGTGTGTAATCGACAGCTATTAAGTTAGCCTGATAATTTGCTATTTACCTATAAACTAAATTATAACATGGCTATTTACCTATAAACTAAGTTGTTGGTTACTTATTTAACTGATATTTTCTATGGTTTTCTACTTAGGCGGGTGTGCTGATCTCAACGCAAAGTCACCCAGTGTTGCGGAAAAACCGTATATTTGATGGGCTTGCAGCCGGCGTCGAGATCACTAATAGCGCCACGGCAACGCTCGAGGGAAACCAGGTCAGTAAACACATGCAGAGAAATAGTTCATTTTTCCTTTACTAAAAACTGTTAAAATTTTCAATTTGTGTCACCTTCCGTATTAGAGGAAATTATTTAGACTATAGAAGCGAGAGCAATAGCAAAATGCCCATTTTATTTTTGTTTTCTTTGTCTATCTTCTTTTTTTTCAATTCAATATAATTCTGAAATCATTTTGTACAAGACATATGGATTTTGTCGCCTAATGTGACAACGATGATGACGCAACGTTAAAAAGATGATGATCGATTAAGCGACGTTCTTTCTCTCTGATAATACAGGTATTCAACAATCGTTTCGGCGGCCTATGCCTAGCAAGTGGAGTATCTCCTCAGCTTAAAAACAATCGGCTGTACGGTAATCACGACGCAGTGGAAAAAGCCGTAGCAGGTGGCCAATGCCTCTACAAGATTAGCAGCTATACATCATTTCCGATGCATGATTTCTACCGATGTCGTACATGTAATACCACCGAGCGTAACGCCATTTGTGTTAATTGTATCCGTTCCTGCCATTCAGGCCACGACGTTGAATTTATCCGACACGATCGCTTCTTTTGTGATTGTGGAGCAGGCACCCTTAGCAATCAGTGTCAGCTTCAGGGAGAACCGACGCAGGATACAGACACACTTTATGATTCCGCAGCGCCGATGGAGTCGCACACGCTAATGGTCAATTGAACAAGAAAAGCGGAAAGTGGCCTATGATTGACTGCTATACACACGGCCCAATGAGCATAACTACCCAAGAATAGCAAATGGCTGTTGGTATAGTAAAGCAAATACTGTTTATCATCATCATATAAATACAATAATAATGGTAGGCAGAGTTCAAGCATCAAGACGGTCTAATGCTCATCAGTCTTCACAGGAACAGTTTAACCACTTCGCTGTATAACCAACATTTTATATTTTTTTTTATTAGAATTACTGAAGACAGTGGTGACGATAATGATCCTGCCATAAGTTGCATGTGCAATGGCCGACAAATGCGGTCCCCAATGCTAGCGGCTGAGGAAAAGATCGTCCTTCCACGATGAAAACGGCAATTAATTCTAATCAGTGGCTAACAATAAATGCAAAAGGTACGAAAAACTATGAGTCAGATGGACATATATGCGGCGGAGCTGATTTTACAGTGAACTCGTACTTATCCACTGACCTGGTCGATTTATGTGTCACTTGGGAATGGGATCTCGCCGCGTAATAGTCAACCTCGGATACCCAAAACTACCGGACGTTACTCGGTACAGTCTTTGGCGGCCATGTGTAGGGCAGATTATATTAGGATACGTTGACAGACACAATATATCACAGAAAGATACAGCAAAACAGGCGTCGAAGCAGTCTGTTAACCACGTTAGTAGCATAACCAACCGGGGATGGTTATGAGGACGATTGACAAACATTGAATTTTATAGTGTTATTATAGCATTAGCAGGAAGTAATATTTAGTCTAGTAATACTGTGTATTGAAGATATAGAACCGTGTGTTTTAAGTGACCGTGCGTGAGGGGCGAATATTCTTACAATATAAGCTATGACCGACAAACTCAAAAAATTATGTCACAAAAGCATAAGATGCTAAAAAATTCTCATCCAATCTTAAACCGGGAAGCTTCTACGATCTCATTCTGGTACACTTGACTTCATAAAGCATCGTACAACAATAAAGTCCACGTAATATTTCCTAAACTAAGACTTACCATCCTGAACAGGCTTGTAAGTCTTATACTTTTCGCTTTATAATGGTTTTTATTTATACCTGTTATTACCATGAGCATGAGAAAAGCGTGTTCATTTGTAACTTATATGACCTTTTTATATTCTATTTATGCTCTTCCCGTAAAGATCAACAATACTGATGTGCTAAAACGACAGTCTACGTTCTCGTGCAATAGAGTGAAAATGATTCTCTCCGTAGACGCGGCTGGATTAGAAGTTTTTGTACGAAAAAAGAAATTGTTTCTCCATTCAAGATCTAATAACAGTCCATAGTTATATTTGTGAATTTTTCGTTAAAGGCCATAGTTTTGAAGCCACTTAATTGATTGAGGTCGTAAAGTTTTCGCCTTTATTTGAAAAAACACAAATGAGCTATTTAATACAATTTAAATAAAATTTACACTTCTGCATAGTGGAATCTATAATACGTGTTCCGGGTATATTATGTAGAGCAGGCCAAGTTGTTTACCTGTGTTCATTTATCATGTAATTCTCCGCTTGCATACGTGAACTATTATTGATTTAGAATCGCTCTTTGGAGAAAACTCGAGTGGACATTTAAGCAATATATGTATATCACCTCATCATAGGCAGCACAAATGTCTATATAATATTGTGCTAAAGAATTGTGAAGTATTTATAAATGATATGAAGAGGGCGTATATGTTAGGCTGAAACAGTTAGATTTTGAGGAGTGGCCGCTCAAATGGTCTTCAATTTCAATGCAACCGGATGTACCGTGAAGTGTAAAGCACAGAACGCTTCTTTAACGCTTAGATTTTTTTTATCTCCCACAGCTGTGGCAAGCCAGTGCTTATCTCACAATAAACAATACAGCCAATATCGTGTTGCCTCATTACGTACAGACTGCAGCGGAACGAGAGCCAGGCACGGTTTTCTCTCGGTCGTAAAAATTTTGGCCATCACTGGTGTCCGCATTAAAACTGCATACGATTTTGCTATTAGAAAAAAAATACTATGCTTTATCTTCAGTCATCAACTATCTTTAGCGTATATTCTGTTTAAGATCTTCAGCAAAGCGTCTCATCTTTCTACAGGTTCGTATAAATACTGTGCGATCCGCGTGCCTGGCACATCTAACTATACGTAATTGTTGTCAATCAAATTTTCAGAGATAGGCGTAAATTAACATTCGCGGCTTTCCATAAAATTAACGCTCAGTAGTACAGCAACTGGCGGGCAACGGCTGCGCCAGATTAAAAGTAGTAACTGATAGTTAGACTACATAATGTATGGCCTCAAAAAAGTAATCAACAGAGCTTGTTTCGTGTTCCTGGTAACATGACATTAACTACTCTAACTAAAATAAATGATTTACCGATTGTTCAATAAAACTTGAAGGTTTGATAGACTGCGAAATATTTGAACGCTAACTTAGCCTCTGTTGCTAAAAAATGGTTATAAATCAAAACAATTACGATCAAATACATCATTGCCCTTGGTTCTAATCCTTGCTGCGCAAGATTTTGCTAACTGTGCTATGCTGTGTTTATCAGTAAAAGGCTAACATATATAAATATCTAATTACGTTATTTGTAACGTAAAAAGTTTGCTGATTCGACCTGGCTCTTATGAACTGAACGGGATGTTTCTATTTACTGCTCTAATAGAATTGTCTTAACTGTTAATAAACTACTACATGGTATAAATAAATGCCGTTAAAAATCTCTGGATGGAAGTGACGCAAATCCATGGAAGATGACGCGCGGCGTTACAACATATATATATATTCTTATTATACCACGATTACCTACTACGCATAATGCTTTATCACTATTATTATTATTATTATTATAGTACAATTACCGCTGCTGATTTTGCAGAATATTTCGTATTATAGAATAAGTATAACGATGTATAAAATTGTATTACCGCAACCATATAACGCCTAAAAGAGCCATAGTGTTTATAGCAGTAATTATGTACATAACCAATTCTATACTATAACTTGAAAAACAAACGCATATTTAAATTGTAAAGCAGGTAACAGATATGTATAAGTCCGCAATAGAGATTATAGTATAAAAATAGAGCATCAAAAATAAGTAAATAAATGGGTAACTATTTTGGACCTTTAATGGATATGATCTGCTAACACAATGGGAAGCGGTAGAGTAAGTTAACTTTAGCCGGCTTATGTACACACATACAGTCACCGTAGAGCTTAGTCATATTCAGATGAATGATGAATTGTTATTGCTAAACCGTAACTGCTTTGAGCCATTGATAACACGCTTCTTGAATCAAAGATACCATCGCTGATTCTGGCGCTCTTTGTTGTATATGCAATTATTAGGCTTTCTTTATTATAAATTTATAATAGCAGATATCATAACATTATTATACAGATACAATAATGGCTCGCGGAAATATAGAATAGGGGGTTTACATCTGCAAAACAAACCATTTTCTCACTCTAAACAGTCATGATTGTACATAATAAAACATAATATAGCGCCATAAAAGTCTGCATTATACTTACATAGTAGAAAACCAGGACCAAGTGCCCTAAGTCAGTTTCGGACAGGTAGCAACAAATACCATTTTTACAAAAGTTTTTTATCCAGGTAGAAATGCATTTTAATGTTTTTTGACCCCCAAGAAAACCGATCTGCAGTACTTCTAGAAAAGAGCACAGTGCACTTTATTCATCTCAACGGTAACAATAAATGGCTTAGTACTAACATGTAACTGATTGTTGTTTAACTGTCAAATTTTAGTTAGATACAATTGAACAATTGGAACGGCACCAAAATTCAGCGTTATCTATCAGATCTTCCATACTTCAGTAGAATTATGCAACATGCTTTTGCATGGGTTAGTAATGCGTTGACCACTGTAAGAGGAGGCTATAATAGGCCCTGGAGGGGCGCAGCAGTAACGCCACATTTGTGAATCGGGTGGATTGGATTCAAAACTGTGTGTTGCAGAGTGGATCAATCGTACGTAGCTCACTGAATTATCCAAAAAGAACTGAGCGGTCGCCTAGAGACACTCGCTTAGGAAATGTGTACTTAAAAATTGAGCTGCAAAAAAAAACGAAATCTGCTTTCATACCTGAAATATAGATCGAAAGCAGACTACCTTCACGATTTTATTGGCTGAGAGAAAAATGTTGGTGGACGAAGTTCGTCCGTCAATCTCGGTGATCACACCAAAGACTGCGAGGAAGACCTAAAAATGAAATTCACGAATTTTTTGGTTTCATGATTCTTTGTAGTTGTTGCCGCAGTCGTGCTTGAAATCAGAATGTTAATCCCAACTAAAATCCTTAGGCAAGGATAAACCTACACATTTGAAAAACTACTTTTCGTTAGAATGAAGGTAAGGCCAAAATTAACATTTTAACTGTAAACTTGTATTTCTACCTATTTTCTCCTACCTGCAAGCTTGCGTCTTGATTATGCAATAGACTGAAATTTTCTAGTTTTTCCGCTTTTATATTAAGCGCTGTGCAAAACAATCGCTCAGGGAGGTCATTCGATAATTACTAAGATTACAAAGTTTAAGTTCAGAATCAGCCCTCTAATAAGAATTGAGAATCCCTTTAGCGTGATACTATTATTCACAGACGTTAACTATACTGTATAAAGATGTATGAAAAACGTTATTTGATTTTTATCATGTACACGGTATATGTGCGAATACGTTCAATGACTATACGTTGGTGACTCATGTTAGCTGCAAGATTGGTGAGGATGTACGATAATGACATAATTCAGAAATACGAACTAGTGTGCATGATGAACATTGAATGTGCATGATGAATTAGAAAATATGATCATTGCAAATCAACAACGTAAATGGTGTGAGGAATGTTTGATTGCGGCTGATGGGGCGAATGTAACATTTAATCCAACATCGCGCAGCTAATATGAATAATGTGTAGCCAAATGTATTTGGCTCGATATGCCCTATGCATTACTCTGATACCTTGTGGGGAAAAGACGAAAAAATCTACACGAATCCAGAAAAGCAAGCTGTATAAATCTATTGATCTATATCAATTAAAGGTTAATCATTTGCTAGATACTGATATTTATTGTAATACGGCGGATGAGTAGCCAAACTACACATTCTAACATATCTAGTTTGAGCCCAATAGTAAGTTCGGACAATGTTTCTTTTTTAAATAAATGAAATACAACTGTATAAGGTGTGCTTCATTATTGCTGAATTAGATTTCAAGCTGGACAATATGTTTATCATAATGGTAACGTTGCCTGCTGATATTCACTTTACACATTCAAAACTATAGAAGTATCGTTTTGCTTTAACTTTTAAACGCTAAAAAGTTTCGATTACGGTGATCGTCTACTGTGTTTCTTTCCACAGCCAAGCCAAGGCTGTTGCCGTTTACCTCACGATTTCATAAGAAAGATGAAAGCTTCACTAGCAAATTTTGGCTACGTAGATTGATCCGGATTAAGGGAAATGATGAAAACTCTCTTAAATCTCGCGCTGCATAAAGAAGTTAATAATTGAGACTTTTGGGTTAGTTCTTCCATCAGCTAAGCTGACGAACACAAGTTGGTGAAAAAACAGTTTTTCTAAGTTAAAATGTATGCTACTGTATAATCTCAAAATGGACACAAACATTTATAAAAATCGAAATGTTTTAAAAGCACCCATTGCAAACAAAACAAAAAAAAAAATTCATCTTTTTATGTACTAATACATATATGAAATTCTTATTCCTTGCAAATTGTCACTCACTTTTATTTTGCAATCTTTTTAAGACGAAATAATCTAACGACAAGATATTCTAGTGCTAATAGATAATTTATAAAACGGTTGGTGGAAAAAATCTACCATCATCTTAAAACTTTAGTCGACGGGCCACGTACAACAAAAGCAGGATAATTAACGAATTATTCCACTAGGGATAATAAAGTTTATTTGTTGTCTGGCGGAGAGTGAGTTACGTATAGCCACGCAATAAGACTCTTCAGAAAGTAATGGCGGCTCGTTCATCCAATAAAAGACTCACTTTGACTGAAACTAATTGATTTATTATAGATTCACGGTCATTCGCTACGATCTTGTGCCATTTTTCAATCTCGTTAGCCACTAGTTGGAAGACGTGATAATCCGTCGGCCGAGAAATCGGAAGGATATTGTGCTAAAGGACCTTCTATCCTAGCTGCCTTAAGGGGCTTTTGCAAAAAACTCTTGCCACGTGCGTAACATTCCTTTAGAAAAAGATGGATTTGCCGTGTCAACCTGATCTGTTCTGCTCTTTTAGTTTTGCTTAGTCAATGGAACTGGGCTCTCTACACAGATCTTTGTCTACCGTTTTGTTAATAATTTGCACTGTATAATACACTTACAGTCCCATTAAATGTAAATCATGCTCTTTTTTAAATGGAAATTTAAGTGCGGTCTTAGGCATATCTTTTGGAACTAACCATTCCATTTAATACTTTATACCTGAGGAACAGAGAGACAGAACGCCTTATCTCCAAACCAGTGTGGCTTCGGAATAAGGCACCTTACCAACTCAACTAACAGCAAAGCACTAGCTATAACTGAGGAGCGAAAAGCTTCTCGTTTCACGATATCACCGCCTGGCTATAATTTTAGACATCAATAGCACCTATTTACATTACTATTCTTGGCGAGGGCTTCGATTCGAGGACATAACCGATTTTAAAAAAAGTCCCCGTGTCATGGGACTTTCTCAGAGGATTTCTCCATATCTAAATCGGATATTAGATAGAGTAAAGATATCTAACCACTGTAGGTGTTTTTAGGATGTAGTTTTATGAAAATCACCCTGGATTATTGCATATAAAGGTAGTAAGGGTCTTCATATGCATATATGCAAATGGCACACCTGTCACTATTACTGCTCAAGAAGTAGATGAACTACGAATCTTCATCAATAAATAGACATACCACATTAACTGTACCCTTATGGGCTTAGGCTAGTACCGCGGCAATACTCATCCTATATGGTTGTATTAAACTACGCATAGGAATACGCTTAGAATTCAATGGCCTTTTAGCCCTTACATCCTGATATTTGGGAGCCCTATTAGGCAAATATTTTACAGAACCTCTACATTATGTAAAGTTCCAAAAAGCAGCGAAAGCTTCTGCGGAGCAATGGCCACTACTATGAAGCAGAGGTGCCTCTGACTTACGTCGCTGACTCCAGCGGCTGATAAAACTACCCTATAAACGGCCGTTCTTCGAGAACACGCAGTAATACGAGTCATTGCGTCACGCAAAATCTTCCGAGTAGACGGAACGGCTACGATAACAACAGTTCAAGTACTCGCAAGGCCAGTACTATGAAAATTCCAAGTTCAGTCATTTTATGAGGCACACAGGTATGGGTTGTTTGCCGTCCGTATTTCGTCATAATCTCGCCTGCTCAAGGGTTCCTATGGACCTAGAATCGCCGACAGGGCGATTCAAAATCGATAGGGACGCACCTTCAGTTCAAATCTGCTATTACTGAACTTAGCCAACTCTTTTTTAAAAAGTCCTTCAAGCATGGAGTCCACACCGCACATGGTACAAATATATTCCAGTCAACTTTCTGATCTCGGCTAGTATTCAGCTCAAGACTAGCTATTGACCAATTTCTTCACAGATAACAGCTATTCGCTAAAATTACCTAAACTATACTATTTGTCCTAAATCAATGATCTTCGTTATTGGTAATTTTCTTACGGTTTCTATATGAACCGCGAAATTGTTCTATAGGGCTAACCGAAATATCGTTAATGAGATTCATTTTTTAGAGACTCAAAACAAAGTGAAAAACTATTCATTATATTATTCTGGTTATTTAATACAGAAATACATGTCTATTTTCAAGCGAAGGATAGCTATCGTTGATTAGGTCGCACAGATGAGCTTTAACGCTTGTTTTTTTGAAAGTATAAATACTTTTTGGAAATTTGAGCTTTGACTTAAAGGCTTTTTGGCCGCTTACAAACCCAGCATTTTATTTTGCTGATTTTCTTTTACATACGGCTTATTTCAGGAACATCTTGATGGGTCTACGTTTGTAAATGTATATAGACTTGTGATAACGCAGTTAAGGTATTTGTATGTTACATTTACAAATACGTTGTGGTCCAGGTTCGATCCCTGTCGTAAACACACTTCGCTTTATGGTAGTTACCGTATGAAGCGACGTCTAACGGCTGCAGTGCGGCTGTAACAGAGCAGTAGGGATTGTCAGCTCTATTCCTATCAGTGCAATAACAGTAAAAATAATCACTTAAAATTTTTTTCTTTCTTTAAGTGGACAATCGTTCATGTCGCAGTCGGTGCTTCGCCTCCTTGTTTGCAGCTACATTGATGGGGGATGCTGTTTTTTCCTCTTCCCCTGTTCGGTTTAAAGGCAATTATAAAAAGTCTCATTTTACAAAATAAATTACATTATATGACGCTAATACAAAAAATAGGTTTCGAAGTTATTCTCCGCAATAGTGAAGTCCCGTACACTTAGATATGTGCAATAGTTAAAGTTCGATCCCGGCAAACACTCACACTTCGATTCGTTCTGGGAGCCAGTCGTCTGAAGCAATGCCTAACAGCTGATGTACCGGACGTAAAATACGAAGAGCACAATATTGCTTTTCCTATTTTACGTCCGGTTATATAGGATTAGTACTAAAAAATTGTTTGCGGGTATAAAAAAATACTTTTGGAAATTGCTAATGAGTGATTTAGGTTCCGAATAGAACTGCTTTTGAGCTCAATAGGGGTTACAGTGAACATGTATCACCACAAAGAATGACATTATGAGCGTACAGAAATTCTAGTAAAGAAAATTCCAAAGCGTCATAAAAACTACAATAGAACATAAGCATCGACAGCATAGAACATAAGCATAGAACATAAGCAAGGACAGCAATTGAAATAACACGGGATAAATTACTTCCATCGCAAAATAGCGGAGGCTGTTTCTGATCAATCTGTAAGGCATCTTAATAATCTTTGCGCAACGATCTATAATGTTCACAACTTCCATGCGTGGCATTTATTTTTCCAAATATAAATATATACTTTATTGTATGCACAGTTCACATTCTAAGGGAGTCATTGATTCCTAAAAATTAAGTCATTCGAATGCATAATTTAAGCCAAATGAAACCATATGAGTTTACCTGAACGAATCCAGTGCAGACATTATGTTTTTTACCTTTCAAGGCGAAGATTTACATTGCGAATACTCTATTCGAAAAAGAAAAAAATAATTATATTACAACAATTATGAAGTGTGCTATAGTTGGTAAACACTAACTGCCACTATTGATATTACTGTATTTTACAATAAGATGCACATTACCCTAGGGATTACTGGTACTGATTATTTATTTGCTAACTTTGATTCCACAACTTCGTTTCCGTTTCTCACCGTGTCGTTTTTTTAGCCGTCACACGGTACCTGCTTGTCTCGAACTAATTTAATAAAGACGCTAAAGCCAGAGGGCTGGCCAGTACGTAGAATCCTAGTACTACAGTTATATAAATAACTGAGAAATACATATTTTGTGCAGATAGTTCGCTATCAACTGACCGACTGTTCATAAACAGCAGTATGGAGTCCCACTAGCTAGCTCCACTTGATTCGTGTGGTATCATCACACAGGTAAAAATTCTGAAATAGCTAACAATTGATATATATAGAGCTAGGGCTCAAAGGATTTGATCAACTAGCTCGTTCTTACGTATGATCGACAAAGCACATACGCGTCGGACACTATAAAAATTATTGTGCTGCTTTTCCATCTGCGAACTTTCACTACTGTTACAGTTCTTAATGCGTTTCATTGAAATCACAGGATTACAATTCTCTCATCATTTAACCCAATGCATTCTATTTATTCGACTATAAAAATTCAGTAACTTGACTGCATTGGTTTAATTGTTATTATCAATCACATCTGCATCGTTGATCTGGTATCATATAGAAGTTAGATTGCCCTTATTCCGTGAGATGAAACCTAATAATTTCTGAAATTTTATTAAAGTCTCAAACTGCTTGTAAAAAAACAAACTATGTATGTGGAAACATCAAAGTTGCTAGAAATTCTAAAACTGTTTGCTCAGGAAAATACAACAATCGATTCTATAGGACAAATGAAAACGATTATTATTAATAGTCTTAATAATAATTAAGTAACTTTTCTATTTCGGATGTTTCATAAATCCTCAATGGCTGTCAAAATTACAGCTCCGAGAGATACTCTTTCTCTAATTCATTATATTCTAGGGATGAGGTTGTTTTTAGCATCTCATAGCATAACTTGGATTTTTTCCAGGTACGTCAGACCATTTTCAGAAACATTATCTTAATTATTACACTTCTTATTTATAACACAATCTTAACTATTGCGAAAAGCATTGCCCAAATATATCCAAAAATAGGATCCCAATTTCAAAATGTTGAAAAGCTATAACTTTGTGACTTGTCAATCGATGTTATCGCATAAATCTGCAATAGAGAATTAATTCCGAAAATGAATCCTGTACATGTTTCGTACTCGCTCAAAAAGCTATAACTTTGATTTTAAGGATCCAAGAACGAGTTAATTGCTCAAAAAAAAACGCATGAAAACATGCAGTCCTTGTAAAATATATATAATAGTTATTCCGAAAAACCATGTTTATAAGATATATTGTATTCAAAAACACATAAAAATGACAAATCATAATTAGGAAAGTATGATGCATTTTTTTCTTGTTGGGCTAAATTATACACAGTATATAGTTTCTTAGAAGCCCTTTTCAAGTGCTTTTCAACAGTACCCAAATACATAATAAGTATTATCGTAAAATCGCACCATGAGTTTAAATTTAAGCTAATGCAATTACGGTCTGTAATTTATCATACAGATGGTAAACATGCATTAATTAATGCTTGTCTACTGCTTGCGGCCGCATTGTGGCTTTTTTCACCATTTGAACACACTGACTGGACGTGAATCGTTCCGTCTGATGAACACGACCACCAGGAGAACTCCTGTACCCCCAAGGTCCTTTCCCTGGTTTTTGTTGCAAATAGCTTTGTTTGATATTGTTCTTACATCCTTGGAACTCGTAACCTACCTTACACGCTCCTCATCTTGAGGATACTACGACTCTTCTTCCTTACAGCCTTCGTTTGAGATCGCTCTTTTTAGTATTTCATGTAGCCAGATTTAAGTTAGAAGTTTGTCGTTTCTTTGATAGCGATCCACCTCTGGTTCTTCCTTGTTAATCCAGGATTTCCTCCGTCCGAACAGTCGTTCAGATAGGTAATCACGATCGTCTCCGTTCAGTAATGCGGTAATTGTTAATATCTCTGCTAATGACAAAATTTGATTCTTGTTAAGAAAGGCTTCTATCGCGCGTGTACTTCGCCTGACATAAACACTGGTCTTGGCGCGTTCCTCGTAGTCTTAACCATTCTTTTACATCAATAATTAAATTTAGGCCTCCTCCGCTTAACAGGTGACCAGAAACTACGATTTATTCTCCACAAGGTTACAATTATTTAATTTTAATTTCAGGTTATGCTCTGCTTAGAGCTTTTCTCAACTAAATTAAGCTAATCTTGTGGACTGTTCCAACTTTCGACCTAACTAATATGTTAAATACCATTTTTAAGCTACACTGGAAGTAAGCAGGGGGTTGAAAAAGGATTGTTCAGCACCCTGCTACATTGAAACAGGTCCTTGGCGTTCCAGTTGTTATTAAATGCTTAAATTTCGGAAACAATTTGAACCGATTGTACGCATCGCTTGGGCCAAAGTTAGCAGTCCTCGTGATAACTTAGTGGGTAACGTGTTTGCTCGGAAATCTCAAGAATACGTTGTAGTCTAGGTTAGAACCTGAGCACAAACAGACTTCGTTTCGTGCTGAAAATCAGCTGTCTGATGGAATACCAATCGGCGATGTTGGATGTACAACTCAAAACACAAAGGCCTAATTTAGCGAACAATGCTTTTGGTTCCACGTTCAGGTAGTTGAATGTGTCATGAATCTCAGCGATCTTGTCCACCGTTGTCCTTAGGTGAGCATGGATGCGATATTCATTTACCGGTGGCGGAGCACATTTGGCACCTTAGACCGGCGACGACACTATTAGAAAATTATCTTTTGCAATGCTGGATAGCAGAAATTAGCGGAATCGTGTCTGAATGTACTTGTAGACAATTTAGCGTGAAGAAATCACATAGTTTCAGCGGCTTAAATATGCATGGGAGAACACAGTAAGCCAGCGATAGCATCGGCATTCTCTGTACGTTTGCTTTTGCATGTCCTAGTGAGCAGTTTCTCAGTCGATTAGCAGAAGCACAATTTGAGTATATGGATTCACCGCAGCTGGGGCCTGATTTAGACCACTGCTTCTTAATTTGCACACTTTAAATGACCATATCTCTTGCGTAGTACCGAAGCACCCCTCTTCCTTTGCAACAATTGATTATAAGTAGAGCAAGCGGTGCCCTGCGATCCAGCCTGTAACAATCTATGATATTTCTCTTTCTAGCACTTTGAGAGCTGTTAAAATAGAGTTATCCGGAACTCTTGTATCGGTTGTCAATACGGCCTGCAGTTTTCATTACTACGAATGAATCCAATCATTGGCTGTTCTAAATCCTTCCTCACTGTTACTATGATACTCTCGATATTTGTGGCTGTTTCGACTGTCACTGCGAATGATGTCAACTATGGTTCAGTTTTTTCACGATGCCCTCGTTTTTATATCCGAATATATTGCCCTGAACTCGCACATAGCCGCCTTTATTTTAAACTTTTGCATGTGCCAAAGGTTAACTTGGACCCCACTGATATCTTTGCAGCTTGTCTTTGCAAACTAACGTGTATTTCACAAGTCCAGAGTACACTACATTGTAGTGTAGTAGTATAAATATACCTGATAATTTCATCAAACGTCTCTTTCTTTGAAACCTTGGGCTGAAACAGTGTCAATAACACTTGATGGAAAGGCTTTTGCACTACATTTAAAAAAAGAAATCCTTGTCCTCGCTAGTCGTTATCTACATGCCCCCAAACAAGAGTTCTATTAACAACCAACTTAACGAGAAGTTTGTGGCAATTGAATTTTACCAATTGAAACTTGTCCTAGCTTTATTTTGTGATGTTATGCCCAATTTAGTCCGTAACCTTCATAAATAATTATTGTATCCTACAGTAAAAAAAACATCGCTCATTGATTAACGGGGATGAATTGTTTATTTTCTACTACTGATTGCACAATCACGTCATGCACTCCGAGCACCCTTGCGCGTTCTTTTCTCTTTTTTTGTCTCATAATACGGCGTCTGTTTGTCCCGGGCAATTTTAGTAAAAAAAAAAACGCTCAACGCGGTGTGATGGAGAAATTGACGCGTAATTCCAGCTCCAATACTGTCCTCGAGAATCAAGCCTTAGTGTTTCAATGTCTAATTCCTCTCGTGCGAACCCAATACGGCCGTATTCTTAAAGAAGTGCGCCTTGAACCAATGCATCGGTGTGCACGCCAGACAATCTAACATTTGCAGAAAGACTGACTGACCTGAGCAGTTGAAGAAAGCCACAACATCTGTAAACACATCGAGGCAGACCTGCTTATTTTAAATGGCACCAATGCGAATTCACTCCGCCGAGATTTTCGAAAATCGAATTAAGTGGATGAGTGCTCTAGCACTTCTAAGGTGTTTTTTGAGTTCGCTAATCCCTAGTCTTTCAAAAACCTGGGAAAAGTAATCAACCAAAAATATTGAATCGGGTACGTTCTTCATTAGAGACGAAATCTTCACGTCTTTGAACCTATTAGGAAAAGAGCTGGTGTCGATAAATAGGTTGACAATACTAGCTAGAGAACTAATAAGTGCTGACGTGGCATTCTTAAACAACTAATATCAGCAGCCCCGCATCCCCATACAGCTTTCGGAAATTCTAGAACCATCTGAATTTTTTGGATACAGACATAAATTTGGCTAAACGACGCTCAGTTTATGTGCCAAATCGCTTTATGTATCGATATATTTATCCTAACATTGCCATGAATATCAAGAAAAGTAACCATAGTAGAGCCAATGGTTGTGAAAAGTGAGTTAGACTCACAGCAACTGAGATTGATGTCTAGAGTCGAGATCCCAGCACCGATGGTAGAACCATTTTTAAATGTCTTCCACTTGAAGATTCTCTAATAAGTTTCCAAAGTTTGGAAGTGTCGTCTTTCGCTTCGCAACTCAAAGCTTGTAAAACGTATTCCCAGCAAGCCGCAGGATCAATTTAAAGTTCCAAAGACTCTCAAAAGTGGCACTCTTTGATGTTACCTATACGGTTTGTTGACACTGTGTTTACATCACCGTAAGCCAGGTGAGAATTCAACCTTTTTTGAACTCCCAACCTCAACCACAACGAAATATTTATCGTGCCCACTTATTATTATTAAAAGTCGGGCCTACATCGATTGTATCATAGGCTGCAAGCCAGTTTATGTTTTACCCTGGATCTAAGAGTAGTTCCATCATAAATATTGGCCTAAAATACTGGGGTACCTTTAGCATCGCCAAAGGGAAGAGTACGAGCGAACGAATTCGCACTGTACATGGCTGACAAATACGGTTCTTGCCGAGTCGTCTCGCCAATTCCTAGTCTTCCTTTAGGTATTATTATTTATTATATTATTTACAGCATCCAGAACCATAAAACCTCCTACTTTTCCGAGCAGTTAGAATTGTTACCTAAAATGAAAATGCGATAATTAGGAGACGAAAAAAAAACATCAACATTTAGATTATTTCCTGACCGAACTTTTTGATAGATATTTGGACTTTTTCTTTTGCCTCCTGTGAGTTAAACTTGTAATATTCATTAATCTTATCTGGACCCTAAACCACATAACGGCGTGCATTACCCAGCCCTGAACCAAAAAAGATGTTTGACAACTGACTGTCTTCTAAAGTTCCTCCTACTTCATCCGAATGTCTTCCGAATACCGTCCTTGGCATCCCTTCCTTCATAACGTTAATTGACAAACTAAAGCTTGTCACATATACCGCAATGGGCCTCGGTATATACGCTAACGACTTTTCGTTTTCATTGCAATTTCAGCTAACGGATCCCGCCCATATATTTTGAAACGGAGATTTGCCAATTCTAGTGGCTGAAATCTCTCTCCTTTGAGTGCGCGTTTCGCTTATAAAGATGAGTCAGGCATGTGATAGACCAATACTCTTTGATATGTAACTGAGTTTAAAGACTATAGATTTTTTGGTCTAAGTTCTACCGTCTTTATAAACCCCTTTAATTGGTTTGATGCTGCGGTGTTTGGATAAGCACCTGCTAAAGACTGTGCGTTTAACGCAACTGTATCCTTTCGACGAGTAACATTATTGCCTATCGATCAGATAGACCAAGTTGGGATTTATCAATAGTTAAAAAGTTTTTGAAAGTGGACTACTTATGGCCCGGCGAATAAATAACCTCAATTGTATTGAGATAACACTTTATTACAAATTAGAGTTATTTGTATGTATTGGGTAAGGCCCACAGAACAAACAAAGAGCTGTTGTTGTTTTCGGCAGTCACTGGATATCAGAAAATAAGACTATCAATATGATAAAATCAGTTTATTACTCAGGCGAAGCGTATGCATATTTATTAGTAGTAAGCAAGGCGCCTAAGCTTTGGGTTCCGACAGTGTAGAAGATTATTATTTGGATGTTAATCCTCACAAAAACCCGAGCGACAGCCCGAAATTTCTTGACGAAATAGTGTTGCAAATCTGGTGGTGCAACTATCGCATTGCATAGTGGAGAACTGGGTAGATATGCGTCCAGAAATACTTCCCTATGACTCTGCTTAAACGAGTGTCTTTTTTCTACCAATTTTGCAAACTTACTTATGGGTACCTGCCGTAAGGTCCTTTAACCAGCAACCCACCTGTTCTTTCTTATTCTACGAGTACCCACAGTATGTCATTGTGGCGTCACTAAATTCTTTGTGAATAAATAACGGGCTTTTCATTAATATCCGTTAAATGAAACAATCACATATGATGTGGCCAAAGTTCCTTCTTCAAAGAGACTTCTACCCTCTACTAGAAACAAAGGAAACCCAGTGAAGTATGGTTATTACAATGTTTCGTTTGTCGGTATCCTTTTCATTGTTTCATTTACTGGTGGCCTAACGTCATAAGTCACTAAAGAACTCTCTTTTTTTGCCTTACAGCTCTATATACGTTTTTGAACCTAAACATACGGTAAAACTTTGTAATTCTCAAGAACGATAACAAGAGAACTTTTCAAGTTCGGCATTAGCCAACGGACCATTAGAAAAGAGAAGCAATAGATAAAAAAAAAAGCTATAAAGCTTGTAAACAGCCTGATAGTAATTCTTACTCGTACCCGGTGCTTGCGATTGCAACGAGTTGTTTGAAGCAATGCCACTCAGCAAAACCTTAGTCAGTCATGCAAGGCATTTTTAAACAAGTTGAATGGAGTAGCTGGTCTTGGACACGGCCATTGGGAATAAAGTCATATCGAGTGACGACGTAGGGGATTTTTTCATTAAAACTACAGCCAAGCTAGTCGGTAAACATAACTGGTCCAGCACTCACAACCTTGTCCTCGCCTTTGCGCATCTCACAAAGAGCGTATGAATAAAAATAAATCTCATATTGAAATAATTTTCACTGTAGCATCTCAAATGGATATATTCAATTGTGTACTCATAATATTTCTCAAGTTTTCTACAGTTTTATTTATCAAGCTTCAAGCTTTAAATGTTAGCTCGTAAAAATAGACAATACCGTGCTTTTTTCCCATTACTGGAGATACTTTCACGTAATAGTCATAAAAATCTAGGAAAGGTTCTTATGTAGGTTTATCCTGTTTACTTTGCAGGGCACGCCACTTGTTGAATCATTTTAATATTTGTATCTTCAGATGATAAAACTATTCTCAGACATTTAACTAAAGAATAGGATACTGACAGTACGTTCTATTTATAAGTATTATGTAATAGCTGCTCACTCC
>NW_019214263.1:49566-72137 GCF_002532875.2 Varroa jacobsoni
GTTATCTCCCTCAAATATTAGCTAGTTACTAGTCATTGACACCTATATAGTTTTTAATTACGTAATGGCGGTAAAAATAACTTTCTTTATTTCGAAAAATCATATAGCATGTGTGGTAACCAACATAGCAATAGGGTTAGTTTAATTTTATTACTTCTGCCAAACTATCCTCAAGGGCATTTTCTTCAAGTTTGTTTTAGCTATTGATTGTTTGGGCCCAGATGTTTACTTCCATTCATTGTGTGACTGAATTATAGGTAGTTCTAGCCTGAAGCGGAATGTAAAATGTTTTAATGCTAATTTGTGAAATGTAATTATAATCTATGTACGGTAATATTTTATCGATATTTGGCAATGAAAATGTGCCAATAATATACATAAGACCAACTACTTTATTGCTATAAATCATAAAAAGGCTCCTCGAAGAAGAAGAAGGGAATATTTGAAAAGCATATAATTTGGACTCACCCGTGATGTTGAACTTTGCAATATTCAAAGAATCGTGAGTGGGGCATCCTTTCGATCTAATCAATAAATACGTTTCTATTTCTTTACTCTTCTAGAAAAAGAAAATTTAGGAGCTGTATCCTTAGCAATCTTTGCGTAAAGACGGATAACAGAAAGTTGCTTTTTTTTTCTCAATCTTTCATGTTCTACATCACATGTTTTGACATATGAGTCTCATTATATATTAAACTTGTACACTTACTCTTCGCTCTATTCAGCATCACAGTTTAGACTGACATAACGGCATGATATTACTCATATCACCTACCATTCGTGTTGATAGCGCTGGGATACCGCTTGTTCCAAATTCATCCAAATGGTTCGTAACAAAGCCGTTAATACATGCCAATATACCTCGCGGTATCACTGCTAGATTGACCTGTGTTCTGATACAGAATGGACTAGCTTTATTTATGTCCTTAAGATGTGTCTTGAAAACTTGGAAAAAATATTGCCAGGCTATCATGATTTGAAGCTGCCTTCATCAAGCTCCCGCTGCTGCGCTAGGCGTTGCTCACGCAGCCTTTTCCGTTCGCACTTGATGCAAGACTGATTCCTTTCTGCCATACACTGTCGATGGTACAGGGCAGAGCAACGTTCGCAAAAGTGCGTCTCATTTATATTGAATGGGAAAATCACCTGCAATAATAAACGGGGTCGCGCAATTCGTAATTGTCCCTTATGGGTAGTCTTCTCAGATAGCGGAACTTTTCATTATAACATTACTGATCTAATCGTTTTCGAAACGCGGCGGCTAAAGATTGTCTTCGACTTTGTTTTATAGACTCTGTCCTTTACCCAGACCCACAGAGAAAAATCGACAGGAGCGAAATCGCATTGCCTGGGCGGCCACTCGATGTCATATCTATAGCTGGCCTGGGAACATGATTTCAAGTGCATTGATGCTTCCTTGCCTTGCCATTTCGCCTTATCTTGTTATAAACGAACGTTGTCTGTTGCATCTGAGGTTTTTATTTCGGGCCGCAAAAACGTTTGCGACATGCCACGACAGAGCCCGCGATAGGCTGTTGCTGCTGTTCCTCTTGTTGTTCATTTTCCAATCACAAGATTGATGACGTCAACCTGCAAGTCTACTAATTTTCAACTGCATGGTTTCTCAACTACTATACAATGTCTTCGTCGCGCCTTAACAAACCTGGTCACTACTGACAAGTGACTGAAGAAAAGAAAATATTTACCGAGGAGGCACTGCAAACATACCTTCTGTCGACTTAAAACGCGACTTCCACTGCTCAATTTTGCAAAAGCATTATCAAACCAAAACATTCTTACTAACCTTCGTCTCAAGCTTTCACTTTTTCTCAATACATCGACACCTGATATAAAGTTGGACGGACTTATGGAGCGAGGGCTTTTTAAGCTCAGAGCTAGCATCTAACCGGTGACTCTCATAGAATTAATACTTCGAATCTGCTTTGTTATGTAAGGGCATACTTTTCGACAGGTCCTTCCCTCTGATTTTTTGCGATGGGTAATTCGCTATGGATTTATTCCGATGAGGTAAACATAAACGTAGTCACATTAATAGACGAATTGCCAATAAACCACCAAAAGTTGTTTAAGACCACGCTCGACTATACGTCCGAGCAAAGCAAGGTCTTAACCAAAGCGTTTCTCCACATTTATTCAAGCTTAAAAAAGACTTAGTAACTAGGGAAGCAAACAAGACTTGAATTCTAGCAACGGGTTACTTTAGTTTGTCCCTATTAACCTTCTACCATCTCTCAACCAACTTTTTTATTCTGACTCGCTGCCCTAGCATCTTGAGGTCTGGAGTTACAGAATTAGTATAGCCCTCCTTATTGCTAAGTATATTATTAAGATATTTTCACCAGAGATCAGAATAGGTCAACGCGAAATACAAAGAACGCGACGACGGTAAAAAAAACTTACGATTCAAGCTCTTCATGTTTGGAATAATCTCATACACTACAGTCACACGGTTACCGTTCTTTTTTTTATGTCAATTCATATGTTGTTTGCTGCTTTTTTCAAAAGTGTCTATAGATCATTCTTATTGACCTCGGATGACCGAGCGGGTATTCTCTCATGCATGGAGTTTATGCGGGACAAGTACACAAGGTTGATTCTACAAATTTATCATCTTGCAAAAAAATGAAACAAAATAAGTGCATACAAAATGCGCTTTTTTTTACCAAAGAAGCTTATTTGTGGATTTATGTAGACGTAAGATCCCATTCACTACACAGTAAAATTACAATTATTACTTGAAAAAAGAGAGCATTTTCAGATGGTATATAGAATTACGTACATAATAGAGAGGAAACGGAAAGGAAATATGTAAAAAACGATCTTATAACTAGCTTTTATTATGTACAAAATGCATGTAAAGAAAGTGTACTTTCAGTAAACCTTTGTAACAGTACTGATATGTAAAACTGAGGCTGAGCTCCCATTGAAAGTGGAGTAATAATTGAATCGTGTAATAAAACCCTGTCAGAGTCCTACATATTCATCAAATGTCATATACCAATATTGAAGTTACCTTTGGGTCGTTACACAGCTCGCATATGAAGCCTTTTTGGCAACAAAGCTGGCACAAGAGCACATGCTTTTTAGCAAACTGGACAGCCTTTTCCAAACTTTTTTGCAGGGAACCTGTAATTATACGGCACCATTATCTAATGATGAACATACTGGCCAATGGCAAGACAACTTATCTTTCTTCTCGTTGGAACTTGTATATGTCGACAATCTATTATGTACCAGGATGTGGCATCGTATAGAACTAACTGCTCATCTAAAATAAAGGTATCTGAAATTTCAATTGATGCATACCCGCACTCTAATCGCAAAAGCTTTATAACTAGATAGTCAAGACATGATTTTATACGCGCAGAGACATGTACCGTACAGGACAGACACAATGTTAAATACTGCTATATAGTAGTTGATCCAGATATTCACACGGTGGCATCGACAGTTAACTTTATGATAAAAATGATCACTGACTCGTAATACGGTTTGTTTAAAAACATATATCGCAAAGCTGAAATTACTTTGTGCTGTATTTTATAAACTTTATATTTATTTGCGTATTCAACTTATAGATTGATTGTAATATTTCAGGAACCGACGCTGAGTATTCAGCCCTAATCTTACTCACTTTAGGCAAAGTGCTAAAACAATCCATTGCTTAAAAGAAGTAACTATTTGAAAAGTATATTTCTGATAAATACTTCCTGACTAACCTGAGGGTATGGAAAGAAGATCAAGTGTCGAATAAAGATGCACATGTTCGTATAAATGCTCGCGGGACCATAAACGTTTTTTGAGCTCCTCCTTCGCAGACTCCTGGCAAGAAAATAAGTAGAGTCGAAGAAAACGTAGCTGGCGCCGCAAGACCTTTAATAGCATCAACATAAAGAGGAAAAAGTAAAAGTAAGAACCACCTTCTCGATACGTTCACCGATCACAGTTACAGTCCAGCTTTTGTAGCATGGTCAGCTTACCCTACCATATTTTAGTTGGGAGTAATCGGTTCATGAATTAGATGTTATAAGTACTATTTGTAAGTAGTATGTGTTAATCAATATATTTGCCCTACATGTTGTCAATATGTTGTCAACACCCACGCCTTTATGCCTCGACTAATAAGTCTTCGCGCTCCCAGCCACCATTATCGATATCATTAGACATAAATGCCATAAAAACATACCTGTACAGCGGCAAGGTCTGACACGATTGAATACAGCATAACGTTCAATTCTCGTATGTCCAGAAGCGGTTCTTGTTCGTATCTGGAAGTACACCACATGGTATCGCAAGTTGTTGCGAATTCTATCATAGAGTGTAGAGTTGCATTATGTTCAATGTCAAACTCACATACATATGCAGATGTGCAGAAGAGTGCAGCGCCCCAATTTTCCTTTTAGACAAAAATGGCTTCTAGTTATTCCAAGATATTCTGTAAATTTAGCATGTATGTACTGCAAGAGTCGAAAAAAACTTATTCCTCCAAACCGATCCATTATCACATCATTTCAAGTTAAATCAACAAGTAAATATGTAAATATTTTTTTTAAGTATGCTCGCGCTTATATTCTACCACTATAATAAAAAATTAAAGGTTAAAAATAACTTTCCCTATATTTATATAGTGATTTTTGGCCAACCTTGTAGTTTCACGTCAGTGAATGGTCTAGTTTCACAGCAAAAAAAAAATTTTTGTAAAGATAAAATACCATTGATTGATCGTAGTGCACCTCATCATATGCAACTATAATCATTCTATAACAGCCGTTTCTTTAACTTAACAGAAGACGCGACTAACGTCTTAGAGTTATACAGAATGAATTGCAAATTCATTATTTTCTGTTAAATCTCGCAGGAAGGGTTCGTTTTCTGTCATTAGAAAAATAGATTTTTATATATCATCATTTGAAGTGCTTTGAAACTTTAAGATACAAATAAACTCAACAGATGACGCGAAGGGGAAAGGCCAAAAAAAAAAAAATAGGACGAAATGAGCAGATCATATAGGATTCGGAATTTTTTTAAACATCTTTTGTAATGCTTGGCTCTATAACGACTCAAATGAAGGTAATCAGGTAGAGACGTTTATATTTGAGCCTACCTCGGTTCGTATCAAACCTCTTCTGCTAAATGTAGTCCCACCTCTGTCCGTATTCCTCCTCTGTCTCCAAACAGTTTACGACTGACCTAGGCAAACTCTGCAAATCATTTTGTCTTTTACATGCGAAGATGGGCTGGAATTCGAGAGCTTCAGTTACTCACATAACGTGCCAGAGTGTGAACAAAAGTTCGACATTGATAAATATTGAAAGTAAATAGTATGCATTATTATTATTGAGCAAACTAACGCATCGTACAGTCAACGACCTTGTTCCAAAAGGGCTACTAGATAAATGAGGCTTCTGGATTATGGTTCACTAAGGACAAATCGACATTTATGCTGGCTGTATAAATAACGCAGAAGTAAGTATTGCAGTAAAATGTTGGTTGCAAATATTATGGTTTTTTAAGACATATGATAGAGTTTCTTATTCTAGTCTGGTCTAAACAATGTACAAGCTTTAGATAAACAAAAAATCAGTGACGCGTGACCTAGTTGTACAATTACCAAAGGATCGATAAGTTAATGTTCGTTGGGAAAACAAGGATTTTTGTCTAGTTCCTATACGTTTCTACATGTTGATTCTGAACAAGTTTTAGCTATAACTGCAGTCGATGGAGTATGAAGGTAGTGTGACTCAACTTAAATGCTGATCTCAGCGCCTGAATGTGAAGCTTTGTCGTGTATTCAGCATAATTCTATATTCATTTTAAATGGTGCTTCTATCTAAAATTACATTAATCATATTTCACCGGAGCATCGTCGTACGCTCCCAGTTACACATAACCGACACTGTTCAGCGCCACACTATGCTTGTAACTTAATATTTATTGTTTTATTGCTGAATTTTTACCTTATTTATCAATAATATTTTGGCTGAAGTGACAGCGTTTTTACCTGAAGGAACACATAAATACAACTGCTAGGATCCAGGCAACTTCGTCGAGTGAGTGCCAGATGCGAACCTTTAAAGGATTAGTTGTGGTAGAGACAGAAAGTGAACTTTAGGAAGCGGCTCACGTCGGAATATATCAAAAGTGGGATGAACGAAATTTTGTTCAATGATCTTTTCACGCGGCGACAGAACGGTAAGCGCTGTCGAGCTTGCATACAAGAGCTCTATGCACAACACCTTTGCCCGAATTCATAGCAAGGCGTAGATAATTAATTTTCAAAACAATATCGGTTATATTAGTGCCCTTCTATATTTTAGATACATATTTTAATCGTCCCCCTGTCCGGTACTCAATATGTATGTATACTATATATACTATGTATGTCCTGTACTCTAGTTTCCTTAATTATTTCGTCTATGAGATAACGGGTGTTTATCATTTTCAATAAATGATGAATAAGATTCCTTAACAGAATTTTGCTACTTGTTATCCATTTGCATAGCAACAAAACAGCCGGTTATAGCCATTAATTTGAACCAAATTTTTAGCAAATGATTAGACTACATCGAAGCTTTCCTTAATAAAATCATTCTGCTGTATAAGAATACTTTTACACGAATGTGTGTTTTTAATCATACTGTAGAACGTATCCTAACACATCAACAGTCTGTCATTGCAGCACATTCACGTGATAGTCCTATGCTGTGCCACCTGACTCAATGGGGTAACTGCTTCAGCAGATGCACGACTCTCGAACCCGAATCCTTTGGTGCTTTCGAAGAGCATCTTTTCTAAGACAGAGCTGACCCTCAGTGAAATCTCTTGTGATAACAGCTTGCCATTTCACATGTTAAACAATGTTTGTATTAGGCACTCTGACATTACAGCGTTCTATTCATTACTTTTATTCAGCGTACTTTTTACTAGGCTACGTCTAAGTTAACTGCAGCTGCCAACGTGCCATTTACAAATCGAATAATGGCCTACAACATCAATACTCCATCCTTGCCCCTCGTCTTTTAATGAAAACTTTACCGCGACGTTTCCTATTGTTGATCCTGCAAGACTGTCCCGGCTAAGGAAAATCTTCGCAGTTAATCTCCATAATTATATGGAGCAGCACAATATTTATTACGATGATTTTATCTGTTCATAAAAAGTACCAAACAAGTTATTTTTGTTACTAATTGTTTCATTAAGCTTAGTTTTTGTTGCTCGCGAAGGCTTTCTGCAGTGCGATCATTCGGCCTTCTTTTTCTTCTACATTAATTTAGGATGCTTCCGCTTTAAAGGTTCGAGGGTTATTTTTTTAGAGGTTTGCAGCTCACTAAACACAAGTCCGTAACTACAACGGCTTAGCAGGGAATCATTACAACTTCAGTGTTGTCTAAACAAGCTATATGAAGCCTGGAACAGGTTTTTTGAGAAATGGCTCATGCTATGAGCAATTTAAACCTACTATATGGCAGCAATGCGTTAAAAGATGATGAGAAACTCACTGGACGAGAAAACGTTTGTTGAAATGACACACCGGTTGAACACGGAAATCCCAATCATGGACAATACGTGACGGTATCACGTGCTCCTCTACTTTCGTGCCCTGACCCATACATTCGTTACAGTATAGATGACCATCAAACGCGCATTTAGTGTAAGGCCCGAAGATCATACCTTTAAACCATAAAATGAAAACAATTAATTGGCATATGTATAATATGGCTATATGTGACTCGTTTATCATTGTATTAAAATGATATAGCTATTGCTTACCTGAAACGACACCTTATTAACAGAATGGCGACTTAAGTAATGAGCTACATTTGACAGTGTTTCGTGATAAATTAACGCTGAGAGAGAGAGACAATAAAACTCAGCTTCAGAGTAGGCTTCTTTCACCATCTGAAAAGCTTCGCGTTCAGTTCTCGTGCAGGCCTTCAATCTTACCTCTCATAACAACTAGTGCTAGATTTTAGGATTGATTATCCAAAGTCTTATTAATTTTTCAAATGTATCACCGCACAGATAGAACTAGAAGTATAGGATACATATCACATTTTTTTAATCTTCTTGTTGATCGAATTTTTAACGAGCCTAATTACTAAGTTCAGAAGAAGAACAAATCACACTATCAGACTATCATGTTTTGCCGTTGTGTATCAGGACATGCCTTAAATGACCTGATTTGGCTAATTGCGGATTCGTAAACACGAAAAAAAGCACGAGCAGCCTATAATAAAAGAATATTTTATGATCGAAGTTTTTTTTCCGATAAGTAATACAAATTTGTTAGCTTTTTCCGCAACTGAAAGATGCAGATTTCATATGCACGAAAGACAGTAAGTAACCACGCTATCCTAATTCCGAAGTACAAAGAAAGCAACGAGATTATCCTTATTGGTCTACATGGTCTATTTTAAAGTGAGTCAAGATAACCCGGCGTCACAGTTTTTAAGCGACTACTGTCCTTTGAGGCAAGACTGTTTTACTTTTTCTGCATGTCACTATATTGCTGAACGGTGATGACACAACTTACCAATAGCACATTTGCAGCCCGCGCATTCGAAGTTCTGCTCGTCAAGACCTTTCTCACGAGGTACCTGTCCAAGCCCGTTGAGTAAGGCAAGTATGCGTGAATTTTCTTTTACTGGAGAGGGAATAATTTCAAAATCGTTGTCTTCCGAGTCTTCACTTTCTCGATCTGGGGTTCCAGTCGGCATCCTCTCATTATTATCACCGGTCGCCTAGTATTTAAATTTGTCGCATTGGAGCTATTTGTCGTAGACCACCTTGGCCATTTTAGCAACGAATTGTGATCTTATCAAACTCAAACTGAACCACACAAAATAAATACTCAATCAGCATTATCCAGTTTGTTACTGTACCTTTACCGCATTTTTAATTTAATTTACTCTGGACTTACCTTAGTTATATTAACACAAAAGTTCTTGTCTGAGCCTTTATAAAATTCAAAAAATCCCGGTTCCGTATAATCTAAAAATGCCTTTCTTCATCGCCGCCGAACGATTAATTTCGTTTCACTATTTCAGGACGATACTTTTGGGCGAAAATTGTATATAGCTATAGGTGTAGACTATAGCTGTGTGCTTCCTTCCGACAATACGTAAAGACTGATCAAAATATTTCTGACCTCACTTGAGTAGGTACTATGCCTAATAATAATAATACTACTAATTTATTGTCTTCGTTCTTAACTTCTTTTTCGCTATTAAAGCTTACACGGCACAAATTATATAAATGTTATAAAAACATGAGATTTTAGGACGGTTAATTACGTACTGCTTTTTCTTTTCTAAATTACCTTAGTATTGTACACCTCTGTCAATAAGCTGGATAATTCGGGTGTACCAGCAGGGACAGTATCAAGTGACAAAGACAGGTGCATGTGACGCGCGGACGAATTTAGGATTGAGTCAAGACTCGATTCCTCGGCACTGTTTTCACTTTCTACTGGAACATTCGCAGCGTTTTCCACGTCAGCGACTGTAGGGTCATTTAAAGATGGTGGTGCAAACACAGAGGACCAACCTCCGCCGCATTCGCCGACCAAACCACCTTTCCAGCTCCTGCAGGTATATCAAATTCCAAAGCTACTTTTTATTACACCATAAGGCAAAACGGACCTTGGTCAATGAGTTTGAAAAGTAGTATATAATAAGTGGACTGGCATACTCGTGTTATTTTAGACTTTTTTATTATACTTATGATTTGAGATGAAGGGAAGACCCGTTTAGAAGGGACAGTCATAGGTTTATACGGGAACGATGTTTTACCGACGAAGTAGTGAAAATATAAACGCACATAATAGTAGCAGATCCTGTATCGCCGGTAGGTTGTGTATAGCCGACCGCTGACCTGGCTAGGAGGCTATCATACTCTCCTGACATTTCCTTAGGATTAGCTTTGAGTGTCGATGCATCTGTGACAACTGGTGTTCGATCACCACCTTTATTTATCTAATCACAGAATACTTGTTATATTAGTTACGATGAACTTCATGCGTACCGAATAGCTAAAAAGTTGGAGTGTCCAACAAAGGCTGCTTATGGAAAGGCAAACTTTGTAATAAAAAATCACTTATGGAGTAAATATCACACTGTAATAGATTGCAGTAGTTAATTAGTACTGCATTTCTCACGCACTTGTAAAAAAATTGGATATGGCATTTATCTTTACTCAAAATTTAATTATACAATGTAACATTTTTCTAAAGTTCTATACTCATCTCAATGATATTGAGGACGGAAAGACAGAAATGCAGTAAAATCAGACAAAAAAGCACAAATATAGTTGTACGATTCCCAGATACCTCTGTAACGGTCTGCGAAAAAAGCTTAACCTTTAGAGCTTGTTCGATTTCATCCGCAATACTGGCTGGAAGGCCAAGTGAATCGGCTAAATGTTTTTGCTCGTGTGGCTGGAAAGGTTCTTCAGAAGAACGAGCCTTAGGATGCTCACGATCCTGATCCGTAGCCAAAGGCAGCTTCTTCCCGAGATTTTCATATGATCTTTCATCTTCCCTGATAAAGTAGTCATCGACATCCATCGCATACGTCACAGGACTGATACTCTTAAATGCAAAGAAACGGACTTCAAAAATATAATATCTTTCTTTTCGATTGCAAATTTAAACTCACTCAAGATTTATTCATTTTTCATCTTTTCCTAAACCTTGATTTAGGCATGCTTTGTGGTGTGCATAATTTTATTGCAAAGGGAGTTTGTAGTCACTCATAGCAGATACTTGCACATAGCTGCTCTCTAGTGAGATGGAGGTAGCTGCACGGAGTTCAGATAACCGAATCTTGAAAACAGAAATAAATTAATATCTTCTCAGGCTTTATGGCAGTTCTAGAGTAAACTTCAAGCGCTGCCTGTATATACGCTTCAAATAATACTCTAATCCTATTTACGCATTAGAGACCAAAAATCACATCATTGATGCGTTCCTTTTCTTGGTGATAATGTTCCATATTATCTTTAAATTAGCTGTCTACATTAGTCAATTATGTAGTTTGCAAGCTGAAGCCGTCATCTCACGCGCATATTGGGATTATGAATAAGTTAAGTTCACGGTGTTCTTTAACTTTTTGGTCTAACTGCTGCAACAAAATCATTTATTTGGCTTCTCACGGCATTTCTCATACATTCGCGCTATAAGTATATTCCTGGGTGTAAGCTGTAGATATTTACGGAGGCGGTCAACTCTTCAATTTGATTTCGAACGCCTGTCTTCATCTTGGACCGCTTACCTTCTGCGTCGTGCTGCGTGAATTTTAACAGCGCTAATTATAGACGGTTCGATAAGGTTGGGTTTAAAGTAAAAGCCAAGTGCAAGATCATTTTCTATTCTGGGTAATCCCATGCAAAAATAAGGGGCTTAGTTATATAAAGCTGTACGCGGTCTAAAAAAAAAGATTATTTAACGTTGTCATTTCGCCTTTATCAATACCTTGACCTGAACTTCCCAGCTAAGATTATTAACTTTTTACTTTAATTGGTAAAGAAACTTATTGGCTTTCCGATCTCCACGGTCTGATCACACAGAATACCGATACTAAAGACGCCAATCAACATTGAAACAGAATAGTAGTCAACTCACAGCATGGGAAAGGAATGCTGCAGATTTCAATCTACATGTGTAAATAGAAACATAGTTTGTGTTCTTTGAGAATTACAAAAGGCACCTATTAACATCCGCAATAACACGGAATTACATAAAGTTAAGGTGCAACCTACAGAAAATTAAATATATTCGTTTCCAATAGCCGTTGGAGATAAGTACGAGTTGCACCTATTAGTTGTCGCATGCCAACGATAAGTGTTTTGTAGTTGTCTCAAGAGGGTCTATAAGAATACTAGGTATCCTCTGTCGCACATAGAAAATAACGGCAACGCCAAGCCAACCAGTATCTAGAACCCAACTTTAAAAGAAATGTAGTGATAACTGCTGTAAGGAAAATGATCTTATATACAAAGTTTTTTAAAACTTAAGGACAGTCCTTGAAATGTAATAGAACTCAGTAATTAACGTATTTTTTCCTATGGAGGCGTAGAAGAGCAATGCTCATCGGAGGAGAACAGGGACATTTTATTAGAGAACTCTATCCAAGTCAGTTTGTTAAAAAAAACTAGCAGTAAAAAAGTAAAAAAAAAATTAAAAGATTTAATTCATCGCGCTTATTTTTTCGCTTTTATAATGAAATGTTTTAAGATTTTTCCACTACGAACTTACAATGTCTACGCACAGCTACCGCCTGTTTTTACTAGGCGGCAGTTAAACGCCACCTGGGCCTCGTGAAATGCGAAACAAGTTTCAGTTCTGGAAAGCTAAAACTCACTATTTTTTCAAGAAGATTTATCCACTTTTTAGATAGGCTATCTGGTGATATTATAAGAAGTGCTTGAGTTTACTGCAGGTAGTATCATTCGCTTGACGAAGAAGTGTGCTTTTGATGGTATTAGATATTCCTAGCTGATGAAGACTACTTCAATAGGGAGATTTTTGGTAACAGAACTCGGAATTATAAAAAAAAAAGTTTTTAAGAAATATTTTTGCTCGTTCCGATAAAAAAACTGCAAGGTTAAACGATCGCAGTAATCGAGCAACGGGTCCCCTTAGATTATTGATTTTTATTAGCTAACTTTTATACATCTAGTTATAATAGGATGTGTTTTAGTCATTTCGTTTTAAGCCTTGAAAGACAAAGATGATGAATTAAATTTATTCATTATTCAACTCATTTTGTTTTAGAGATTTAGATATTTGCAAGGGTCAAGAGAAAATGCAGACCCTCCTACGTACCCATTCTTTTTCAATTGAGGTAAAGCTTCTCGCACAACCACACATTTTTTAAATCCAATGATTATATGATTTTATGCGTTTCAGAAAACATGAAATTGCGTTGCATAAACATTAACTCTTAAGGGTAATATGAGTAAAGCTACCCCATGGTTTCATTGATGAAATTGTTTACTGATCTTTACCACATTCAACAGAATTTACCTTGAACGTTGGAGCACTTTGCATGAAATCAAAGGTTCGTTTGATGTTTGGAGTCATTATCATGTCATCTTTTACGCATTATGAAGGACAGGCTTAAGATTGTCGCAGCGAAAACTTTCGCTGAATATGGAAAAACAACAAAGCCAGTATTCTTCTATGTGTATAACGGTTTTATATATAATACTGCAATGGCTCTGAGTTACAAGTTCATTGCACTTATTCGTAGTTACGTTTAATGGTAACTAGCGGATGCACGTTACTCTCTAGTGTGCGATTTCATCTGTTCTAAGAGGTCGCGCTGCGGGAAAAAAACCCACTAAGGCCCTTTCTGCTCAGATGCTAAACTTCTGCACAGGTTCTTGTACAACGCTTATAACTATGTTCGAATTTGTGGCAACATGCCGTTTGCGAAGCAGAGCAACTTCAAGTACGGAAACCAATCCACATAGCCAAGAGACGTTCTAGCGAAGTGCAAGTGACAGTTCCCTCTCTCCTGTCTTCATTTCTAAACTTCGCCGCCTCCGTTTTCGTCGGGTTTACGGTACGTTCCAAATTTGTGACTGTTGCGTGGAGCAGAGCCAGAGTTTGCTGCACTTGGAATTTGTTCGGCCGATAGGTCATCTGCATAGAAGACTTCCTCGGCCCTGTTATTTGATCAGGGAGACCCTTCGTCAGGGCGAAAAAAGAGTGAGCTCAGGTTGTGCCCCCGAGCCAGACCAAATATTTGTTTGAAAAGCGAAAGTTTGGCTACTTCGTCGTCGATGTTGAGTTTGGTGTCCTATAGAGTGCACGACAAAAAAGAATTGTACGTATTCATAGGAACACCCAATTCGATCAGCGTGAACATGACCTTGTTCCCGGGCGCCAGGTCCAAGGCTACGTTGGAATCGACAGCCACCGTACATGCTGGATTGTGCGGCGTGGCCAGTGCTGTCCACACAAGGATCCTGCACGCCGTTTCTGTGAGCGTTCTTTCTGGAACTCGTGTTGTTCCTTTGGGATGGCGTGTACATTTGGTGAGTAACTTAGTCCCTTAGTCAGCAAAAAAAGCTTATAGCAAACAATTGTTTTCGGTTCTTTCGTCATGATGACGGTGCAGTTAAGTCGCCTTTTCATTTAGAGAGTACTTACAAGGTAGCTAGTATACTAATATATAAACATTTATTAATTGTGTCGTCCAGCACGTTTCCACACGCTAGCGCATTTGAGATGCTCGTTGTAGACTGACGGCTTTCTTGTGGCGTAAACTCCTAAAACGTTGCATTAATTCCCGTACTGTAAAGTTTTGCTGAGATATGTCGCGATGTATTGAATCTTCTCTTCCCACTCACTTCCAGGTGAAAAAGGGCACCGCGAAAAATATTGTATACTTTGAGGCAAACATAGTAGAGAAGTAATGTAGAAGGGCCGAAAGCAAACCGGGCACGCAAACGAGCGTCAGGCGTCCTTTATAGGTCAAAATAAAAACAGCCTGACAGAGCGCCCGGAGTATCTAACTTTTGTTTCAGCCTATATATTTGTTTACATATATATATATATATACATATAATTGGTAAAAATCGAACAACAGAAGAGGTCACTATATTCACTACTTTAGTTGGATTTCTTTTCTAATGACCTAAAAATCTTCTCTCATACCCGACTCTCAGTCTCTTCCACATGTTTTCTTTATTTTCCTGGGGAGAGCTATTTATGGCTGCCTTTGAACTGATTGCCCTACGATAGCCTTCGGTATCGCTAAATCGAAGACCACGAGTTTGCACTGCTCTATAATCGAGACCTCGTTGCTTTAAAAACGGCACAAGACGAATTTCTTACTGAATTGCAATAGCATTGATGGACTGCAGTCGCGAATCTATATAACGAGCACCATACATTTACAAAAACAGATATTGAGCTCCATCATCTGGTACGTAAAAAATAGAATCATGACGAACCAGGAAAGCATTTGAGCTTTCTGAAAATTTAGTGAGACAGATGTGACTTCGGTCTATTCAGGAAAATCCAGCCGCCCAATCAGTTCCCAAGCTTGAGTGTTATATAAAGATATGCAAGACACGTGTACGACATTAACTGAAGCTCTAAAAAGTACTTTTAAGTATTAAAAAAGTTTTCGACAGATATACGCATATAATACATAAACTCATATATATATATATATAGCTTTGATGTTGATTACACTTATTCTTACCTCAACATCTTCCAATCGTTGCCATAATCCGCAAAGTATAAGCGGACCCGGCTGCCAAAGGTTTAGTGATGCGACGTTCAGTGGCAGAGTGAAACGCACGTCTGACAACGAGCTGAAGAGACGAACAATAACTGAGGTAAGTTCGTCATCCCGAAGTAGCGCAGAGGAACGGTAAAACGAGGATAGGACCTTTGGATCATTTGCGATGCATTCTAGGTATGCAGACATGTAGCGAATAAAATGAGTTAGATTCCCTAATTAGCGGACTTAATGCCAATGTATATTATTAATATTCGATGTATCATATCACCTCAGGGGTTCAGGCGTGTGCCAAGTGAAAAGAATGGGTAAAAAAGTTCTAGTACTAAAGGACAGAATGTTGAGGATTAATCCATTATTGCTTTTCAAATGCACGGATAATGCATTATACTGGCAGCATTACACTGAAGTGATCTATCCCAGTCGCATCTACCCATATACAAAGAATAGAACAGATATGATAGTAATAAATCAGCAAATTGAAATATTGTACCCTATCATGAGATTTATATGTGCAGAAGGCTGTTGGCGGTAATAAAAAACACCTTACCAATGCAAGAGGCCAGCGTACCATCGTTGATAACAAATCGCACCCACGAGCGGCTCCGCCCTACGTCAGTTATCACTTGATCAAGAGCGTTTATTGTTTCAAGGCCTTCACGATGGGTTACGGTGCGAACTAGACTCCAGAAATCCGGACGGGGCAGGTTAGTATTTGTTGTTAAAGAAAGACCCCGCGCTTGTACTGATCCTTTTCCGATCCCGAACATCTCAGACAACGCCATTCTGCTCAAACGACTTTTCAGTCTGTAATAAGGTAATACGCGCAGAATTGAACAATAAGTTACATTAGCAGACTAACGTTGAGTGCATACGTATAATGAAAAATTATACTGACCTCTATATAAAAACATTCTAATGATCTAATTAACCTTAAAGTACAAATCATCGTACTGATCCTGCAGAATTCAACTAAATAGGAATGCTTTAGTTGAAAGAAGAATTTCTGTATTTTTTGCCACTGGGCAAATGGTAATTCAAGTTCACGAAAATGTAATGGCTTTTTTTAATTTTAAATTTTATAATTTTATTGAATTACAATTTTTCTCTTAAAAGAAGGAAGGCAAGGGGTAAATTTGATAAAGAACAAAAATTATGCTCTTGCGGATACTTTTCTCGAGTTGTTAGGTTAGTTAGAAGATAATGTATGGTTCTGCGTATCACTTTCTCGTTGTAATTTTTAGCTTATTAATAGCTAAATACTACACCAAGTATTCAGGTCTCATCATTTTGTCAGGTTTACAAAAATTTGTATATAGAGTTCCGCTTTTCAAGTATGTGCATAAAATTTTATTAAAATGCGACAATTTAAATTATAAAGCAAAAAGGCAAAAGAACATATTTCAACACAAAACTGATAGATAATTTAGTAAGCAGAAACAACACAATTTTTTTACCTTAAATATAACTTTTATTCTACAAAGTGTCGAAATTGCCGCACATTGAAAAGAGTATATCCACTTAAATTGCACGTATAATTTTGTTAAAACGAAAAAGACGAATAATCGAGGAAATTTTGATCCATTTATAATGCGATCATCAGCATGCCAAGAAAATTATGAAGACAGAAATAATATAAAAAATGTATTTGGTTTCAACAAAGGTGATGTCGCTTGTTCCACTTGAAAGAATGTGGTGTTCAGTTTGAACCCTAGCAACAAATCAGCTAATTATGTATTCGCTGTCACTCTCTAGACCTTCTCCCATCTCTCAACTAATTTATATATTTCCTTTCTCAATTTCTTCTAGCTATAAATTTTAAGGTCTAATGTTGAAAAACTAGTCCAGCCATTGGACCGTCTTCGCTGTCAGACATACTGTTACGGATATCATTTGCCAGTGATCGAAAAAGCGTTAATCCACGAGGCCTATGAAATATTGAGGGTGCAAAAAAAATCCCACTTTCCCTCCGGCTACCTTTAGCGACTTTTGCCATGTGTAGCCTGACATTGTCGTGGAAAAGGATGATTTCGTCTTCTCTATCGAGTCTTTTCTCTTGGATGGCTTTGTTAATTTGATGTAACGGGATCATACACAACCGAATTTCACTGAGTTTTTTTTGCAGGTAGAATCAAAGGATTCATATATACAAGCTAACAACACGACACTGCAAGATCAGGCTGCACGCAAGTAAGATATTTTGCGTGACATGGATCATACAAGTCTAGATGGTTTTATGAAATTATTATTTAAGCCAGTCATTTTAAAAATAGTATTAAGGGGCAGCAAGCGGCATGAGTTCATCACAATTGTCTGTATTAGAAGCGCCTATACCTGTTATGAAGTTTGTTACTAGAAACACGAGATAGCGACGCAATTCCTTTGTTAGCAGCAACGAATCGACTAGGACATAAACAAGCTCGATTGTGGGTCGTACGAGGAAACTTGACAGCAAACATTCTAAATTTTCCGTAATGAAAGCCTCTTAAATGACGCGTATTTCATACGTTGCGATCGGAGATTATTTGAAGGTTGAATAAACTCAAAGTGGTTACGAGGGACAAACGGTGAGGTGACTTGATCGCTCATGCAGCCCAGACTGGGTTCTTGCATCTCTCCTTGACGTGCACCATTGACGACGACAACGAACAACCCCAAGTATGGGAAACGGTAGATACGCGAGAAGTAAGTCGTCGAGGTGCAATGTGTCAGTGGCTACAATCCTGATAGCTTTTTTGAATTTATTCTATGTTACGGAATCTATATACAGAATAGCTTCGACTTACTTCCTTGTCCCCTTTAGTTAATCAGGATGGTCTTTTAGAAAGAGTTGGCTAAAGTGATTGTAGCCAATATCCTCTAGACGTCGACTATCAGGACGCTGCGTGCCGTTTTAGTGAAACGTCCCCCCGGAATCCATGTGTTGGGATTGTACATACACTTTCCAAACAGATGTTCAGTCTCTTAGTCAATTTCATGGGAATACAGCGGAGTTGTATGGTAGACTAGAAATTTCGACTGAATTCTGTGCAGAAGTACAGAACTTCGTAGGCGCGCTACGGAAGCTTTTTATAATCTAGGCGTCGCAACACGGCTTAATGTTTGATACCCTGTAGAAATGCAATATGGACAATAAGGTCTGCTGACATAGGTATGTGAACTCGAACACTTGCGCTAATGCGTTCGTTGATTCCGAGTTGGCCCGCCGGCTCGACGTAAGCTGCTACGAGCTTTACTCGCTTGTTATGTATAGTAACAACGCCATTTTCTACTAAACGTGGTGTCAAGTCGTTTATGACTGCAGAACGCGGAGACGTCATTACTAAAACGATCTGCTCATGTTAGTCTTCAGCACGCTGTAATGCACAGAGTAGAAATGTGGTTGGTAATAGTTTGGTTTCCCAGATCTCCATCAGCACAAAAATGCCTACACTATCCAGGGCTTACGGGGGTAGAGCGCTAGAGTTACTGCACTCTCGCAGTTCCACTATGCAACCCTTACCTTTTCCTTGAAGTCTGGCCTCACTGTTCACTCTGTAAAACGACAATAAGAGGTGTCGCTGGAGCCGGCACTTTTGTTGTCAATATTTCAATGTCCTCAAACATAGGAGCGAACAGAATCCGTTGGCCGCAGCCTACTTGCTCGATGTGGTATTGCGCTTGTATTGGCGGCTTTTTAATCTTGGCTTTGCTTGGCGGTAATTCCCCCAGATTCATAATCTGACACGGCTGCTAGAACACTTAGCATTAAAAATCCGATTCAGCTGACTGAGTTTAATATTCAAACTGATATCACCATCGGCCTTAAACTAAACACCTACTTCTGTCTTCTGCCCTTCTCGATCATCAAGATTATTAGGCCTAACTGAGATTTCTTTTTTTTTCAAATTTTTTCAAAGAATTTTTTCGAATCTGCCTATAGTCTGCTCTCGATAACAAAACTTTGCGATACAGAGAATAGAAAAGCCGAGAACTTAACTGGTCCATATGTCTATCATTGTTGGCTGTCTTTTTTTTTAAGCATTTCGTAGTGTTTATGACCTTCCGGTTGTATCAAACGTAAATCGCACTATCTTTTTCAGACAGAAGTCTTATTTGACTGTGGACTTAGGCGCATTTTCTGCTTCACATCGATGTAAAAACATCACTTCTCGTTACTCGCAACAATTCTTATGTTGAAACCTGTCGTTGTACTTGTCCAGTGCCAAACATGCTAATGACCAGTGAGAAGTCGCATTTTTTTTTAATGCTTCACTCAAATTATTGCGCGCCCTGATTCCTAATTTCTAATACACTTTGGTAAATTTTAAATATGTGAGCAGTTGAATGTACGCACCTTACTTCGTTAGTCAATTAACGAATTATTAGCTATCCAAGGCCCTCATGAACCTCAGATGGTCGATAAGAGCGAGGTACATTCTCTAGGTACAAGGTCTCATATTTGAACATAGCGAACCCCTTCACGCAGTCAACTTAGTTACAAGAGCCTTGAATAAATATTCCAGCCTGCTTAGGCAGACTTTTGACCTCGACAAAAAGTGAATCAAAGTAATTGTCGAATTTTCTTTGTTTTTCATCAAAAATAGCCGTATATGGGGCCTTGATGTAGAACTTCATTTCATAAACAACAAAATGCCCACAGACTTGTGGAGAAGAAAGCACTTTCGAATGATAGGTAGAGGTAGAGGAACAGTGGAGACACAAATAGGAAAGGGGACATTTGACGAAGCAGCAACATTACTTACGTGCTTGCGCAATGTAATACTTTCGGAACAAGCTAATAAGTATGTGAAAATTGAAAAATAAGTGTAATACTACTGGAACTTTACTTACGGGTCTTTGGTTCGTCAGGCGATTGCTCTGACCACTGATTTATAGCCACCGTTAAAAACAAAAGTACGAACTACACACATTACTGTTTACTAAAGCACTTCTAGGCTTCAATCAATGTTATCAGCTAAGAAAGGGTCATTATGCAGGCTTCAATTAAAACTATTTAATCGACACCCACCTTAGTGCGGCTGTTATAACATGCATATCGCGAAAGTTATGTTTGGCAGCTCTAACGATGGTTGAGATCATGGGCGCGTTAAGGGGTAAGGAGATCAATTTAGCATCGGAGGGGTTTTTATTTTAACATCATGCTTCGAGACCCTTCTTGTTTTTCTTATTCCTTTACTGGGACACGTACTTAAATTGTTTTAAATCATTGTCTTTGTTTCAGTTAGTGACTAAGGTTGTTTCCTTGATCTGTTATGAGCCATGAACAAATCAGGTACTAGAACCATATTCCATAAGAATATTCCATTTTTGTCACTGGTCTTAACCGTGGCTATCGCTGACAAATTTTATCTCACCCATGAAGAAAAACAGCTTCCACGAGTTCACAAAAGCGATTGGCCACATCACCAGGATTCAATTGCTTTTCCGAATTCTGGACGGCTTCCATCTGAAATGTAATAAAAAAAAACCAAGTATTTAACAACTAATCTGTACGATATACAGTCTTTTAACTGCAAGACTGAGAACTTATTACGAATACTTATAACTTGACTAAACGTCAAGTAAGCTTTTTGCAGGACGCTACACGCATCTATTCTGATTCTGTGGAGACTGCTCTTAGTCTACCCGCCTACGGGATATCATATGATTTTTCTAGAAAATCTGGTAATGCAGTGATTGACAAGACTTTAAATGACATATAGGTCAGAAAAGGTTTTGGTACAGCTGTTCAAAGAGTCCAAATATAATAAAGCTAAGTAGACTTAATTTACGGAAATAGGGAACACATTTATGAAGACAGAAAACGCGTTCTACCAAAAATCCTATACCTTGATGAAATGGTTTGTTTGCAACACTAACCCATGCGGGTAAATGAGGTTATTGCAAATCAAGTACAGTTTAGTAAAAAAAAAAATAGAAGTAAACGAAAGTAATTCGAGGCACCAGATTGGCAATTTTTAGAGATATGCTGACCACCTAAAAGTAAATCGAAGACCTACAAGGGAACTGTCGAAGACCACAAAGGTAACGATCGATGAAGTTATAAGACGGTATATTGAAAACGAGCTGCTAATAACAGTTCCGAAGTGAAAATCTAAGCTTGCCAGTACCTCTGTACTTCTAACGGAGATAGAATTCTTGTTCATAACATACATTTAACGAATTAGGAGTCGTGGTACCGCCTCAACTAGATCAAATGAATGACATATGCATTCGTCATCGATGTTGATCTACGGTTCTCAAGACTTCTATGTTTAATTTTACGAAGTTCCGGTCTTATCGTAATTGCTCCATTGTTATGTGATGCGATAACAATATGTAAAGAAAAATATTGATAACTCGCTTATTGACCAGATTTTTGAAACGCGGATCTAAAGATATAGTACTAAATGGAAGCAAATAGTACTCAGATTTGTGTTAAAATAAAAAAAAACTGCAAATAAACGACCGGAAAAAGCTGTAGCGTTTCTAGGGTATCGGTTTATAAACCAACTCCATAAGGCTGTTTATATTAGAATACCTAGTAATTTAGTCAATATAAACACGCTAAATCAATTTGCGAAGAAAATTCGCAAAAATTATGATTTTCACAGTACTTTTAGAGTTGTTAGCGCAGAGCGTATTTTTTTAGTTTTTGTCAGGACACTAACCGGATCATTGAAATAAATGATAATGCTACAGTTAATTACTAGCAAACGCATTTCATGTCGACTTTTTCATTCGAATACCTCTTTAGCTGCCAGTAAATTCAGAGTCGCGCTGTGTAAATATTGTCAAAACTTCATTTTTAACTAAGTTGAGTATTTGTGTAGGAATAATAACCTTATATTAATTATACAGGCTGATCTACCGATATGTTATTGAAAAACAAGAGGATTTTAATTTAAATTGAAAAGATGACTCGAACTATTGGAACCAAGAGGGCAGTAGAGGGAATATAATAAACAAAAAAACATAGTAGTGCTTATGACTAATACTTTACCTGAATATCTCGCACAACTTTCAGAGCTTTCTCCGCAAGAGTTTTTTTTATATATACGTCCTTCACAAGATCTTGCACGCTCGGATGTTTAAAAGGATTCAGCGACATCTAACAAAATTGAAGCAGAGTTCACAAATTAAAAATTATGCAACAATGAGCTATTTCAAAAATAAAAACTTGCTATATTGTTTTTGTTCATTTATTTATTCTACTTTATTTACTCTTTTTTTAACTCAAGAATGGCTCGCAGAACACTCCTCTGGAAGGACGGTCTTCAAGTTGTTTCAACCTGCCTGCGCATAAAAAATCTT